>NC_071400.1:8713020-8904943 GCF_022682495.2 Desmodus rotundus | reverse complement strand
AGCTGGGGCTGGGGCGGGGCCCAAGGTAAATCGGGGCAGGAAACCCCGCCTCTGCGCTTTTTGTTCCTTCTTTCACCCTCCCTTATTTGCGCCAACCCCCGCTCTTGTGTTTACCGGCTCCCCCAACCCCAAACTCTTTACGCGTGCGTAGTGAAATCCTCAGGCCTCTGCAGTCTCTCGGCGCCAACTCTAGCCAATCCCGCGTGGTCCCCAGACAAAGGGAAAGCGGGAAGAGCCTCGGTGGCTGCCCCCTCCTCCTGCCCCTGCTACATACTTGCACGCCCTCCATTGCGATTTTTTTCATGTCTAAATTTTATTTGCAGCTGTAGCTGATTGGGTTCAAAGGATAGTTTAATAAAAGGCTCTCACCGCTCTGCCCCTTGCAGAACTCTGTTATAGAGAAAAATTGGAAGCTGTAGGACATTGCTTTAAAAAAATAATATTTCAACCACAGAAAAGGATGTGTGCTATTTACAATAACGAGAGTAAAGCTGTCTGTATAGACACGGGAAATGACCTTAAGGAAGATTACTGACCAAGCTATAGAACATTCCTTTTTAAAAAAGTATATAGTGTACTACATAATATATGCATATAAAGGACAGGAAGGCTACCTAGCAAAATATGACCAGTGGTGCCAGCACAGGTTCTTGTGTATGTTTCTGTGTATTTTCCAAAATTACCATAATGATGCAGCATAGTATAGTAGTTAAAAGCATGGATTCTTGAGCCAGATGCCTGTTTTCAAATCCTTTCTGCACCATCTGGCTACTAGCTCTGTGACCTTGGAGTTACTTCCATCTCTTTGGCTTGGTTTCATCATCTGTAAAATGGAGTTGATGATAATGTACCTACTTACAAGATGTTATGAGAATTAAATAAGTTCATATTCGTAAAACACATAAAACAATGACTAGTTCATAGCGTATTAGCTTAAGATAAATGAGTTTTGAATTTGTGCCCTCACACTTTCTCCCCTAACCCGCAACCTCTTCCCCCCAATTTATATATAAGGCCAGGGCTTTTCCTCCACTCCACAAGATAGCTGTGCCAGCTCCCACTGCCAGCCAGAACCTATAGGTGGTTCAGCTCAGAGTTTAGTTTTTGGAGACAGCCTTAATGGACTGGGATGTTTTGTGCTCACACCAATGGGTCAGGTATTTCTGAGACCATGCCCGCCTCCAACTCATACATAAGAAGCAGCCCCCTCACGTTGTGCTCTTGTGATTTCTGGAGACGGCACATCTTGGTCACACCTTATTTCAGATCTGGAGTGATCACTGTGGGGAGCACACCCAGAGCAAAAGGGAACACTGCTCCCCCATTTCTGAGGTGGATCCCATAGGAGCCATGTACTGACCTGCCAAGTCCAACTGGGAGATGTGGGGTGGGCTTTGACAATGACAGTGGGGCCTGATGTTCATCGGCTCACCCACAGCCAGGAGGCCTAGGAGGCGCCTTTACTTCTGGGTGTTCATACAGAACAGCCTTACCTGAGACCACTGGCTATGTGGTCTTGGTATGGGAGTGAAGCAGAGTTCAGATCCCAGTGAAGAGCCAATGTCCAATGGCTGATGTGCTTAGTGCAGGGAACATTGTGAGAGATCTGTGCGGTCCAGTAGACAACAGCAGCAACAATAACAAGCAGGCCTGCACAAGAGGTTGAATTTGCCCAAAATAGTGCCTAAAGGGCCAAAGCTCAAAGGAGAAAAAGATAGCCACAAGTCCCTGGGGGGGTTTCGGGGTTAAAAGCACTTTAGAGACAGATACAAAATCATGTTCGATCTCAACTATGCAGTATATGTCATAAAAATATGGGGAGGGAAATGTCATAAAATCTTGTGTTCTGCAATTTGAGTTTGTGGCTAATTTTCATTTTTTTCCTGTTTATATTCTGTTTATGTCAACTGGCATTTTTTTTTACTACCAAGAAAAAAGGCAATAAATGTTATTTGTAAAACAACAAAGAAGCTAGCTTCTATGCAGGTTTAAGTCTGAACCAGTCTGTGGAGGCCAACTGTGGAGGAGTCTGTGGAGCAGAGTGACGAACGAACAGAAGAACAGGCGGGGAGCAGAGAGGAGAAAACTTCAGCCTTGAAACCATGGTAACGACTGCAGGAGTATGCACAGTGAGTCAGAGCCAGGAATGGCTGCCAGTTGTATTTTCTATTAATTATCTCCTCAAACTGATTCTTCCATGCATTTCTTAAACGAGCAAAAGCAGGAAGGGAATCTGGCAGCTCTCTTCCCAGGAGAGAAGTTCACAAACCTTCACCCAGACTTGCTATTCTGCCCAATCTGCTCTACAACCAACAGGCTGCAGTGTCTTTTCCGTTTGAGATCCCAGCAGAGCTTATTCTGAAAAGGGAGCTTGAAGAGACAAAACAGCGATCTAGTTGATCCCATTCAGTTGTAGTCAATGCATGGGGAGCTCTGGGTCCCAGACTCTGGGGACAGGGGTAGAAAAATGCCACCCTTTGGAAATTGAAGCCAGGAAAAATAAGTACACAGTGGATAAGACCAGCCACCTGCAAAAGTAGCCGCCCATTATGGCAAATGGGTTCGGGTATATTGCTGATTCGATAGATGTGGCTCCTGAGCCTAGTCAGTGGCTGAAGAAGAACTTTCTGTCCTTCATGATGTTGTTACATATCTGCCATGGGATAATGAAACTTTGAGCAACTGGTTTTTAAGAAAGGGCTTTACCAAAGAACTTATATGTACAACCCATGGACATGAACTAAGAGGGCGGGAATGCTGGAGGGTGGAGGGTATATAGGGTGGAGAGGGATAAAAGGGAGAAAAAAAATTGGGACAACTGTAATAGCATAATCAATAAAATATACTTTTTTAAAAAAAGGAAGGGCTTCAGAGAAGATTCTATCTATGTTTATCCAGCATTGTCTAAGCAAAAGAGCTGCAGTTTCTGGAGGACACTAATATTCCAGTATCTAGTGAGGTGGATTTTGTCGAAGGCAGTGTTCATTTGAGACAATGGAAAACAGCCAACACAAATAGCATATGTAGCATGAGCCTGGAGCTTTCCCTTCATGATCTCTTTTAGTTTTCACAAGTCTTGTTACAGAGACTCACCATTGCCATTTTAGCGCTGAAGAAACAAGCTCAGAGAGGTTAAGAAATGTGTTTTAGGTTTCACAGCTAAGGATTGTGGCAGGATTGGGCTCTGAACTCGGGTCTGTCTGACTCCCAAGCTGGTACCCTCTGCATGATGACTTGCTTTGCCATCCCCTAAATGAAATCCAAGAACACCCAGTTCCCTTTGTTCTGAGTGCATATTTCCCAAGTCAGCTTCCCAGGGATTTGAGGCCTCACAAGGGAACATGGTGCTCAAGAGGTGTCAAGGCCAAGTTACTCAGCCACCATGGGACAGAGATTAAATGCTCCTCTGGTTTATGCATCAGTGTGTGTTGGTTCAGAGCACTGAGGCAAGGAGAAGGAACACTGCCTGGCTGGGGGACAGTGGGCACAGCATTGTTACAAAGGCAGAGAGGGGACAGTAGGGAAGAGGTCTTCTGTATCCTGACCTCCAGGAACTGGTCTCCATGTCCAATGGATTCTGCCTCCGAAACAACTCTTCTCCCCTGTTCCTCAACATTTTATGATGAACAATGAACACTTGACTAGGATTCAGCAAACGTTTCTTGTGTTCATCCTCCACGCTCTTCTCTGCTGCCACAACCTTTTGCACATTCTCTGGACCATTGGAACAGCCTCCACCTTGGCCTCTCAGTCACCAGTCTCACCACCCTCCAAACTACCTTCCCCAGCATCTGACAGAGTGCTCTCAGAAACACAGATTTGATGCTCACTTCCTCAGTTAAGACCCTTCAGTAGCTACCGGATGTTGAGAGGCTGCTTAGCCTGGAGGCCCTAAGGCTATCCTGCTGCTTATCTGCAGGCTCATCTCTTGTTAGTCCCCACTGGGCTCCAACCACTTTATTACCATTTATAGGCCCTCAAACATGTAGTGCTGTCTTCAGACTTCATGCCTTTGCATATATGCTGGTCTCTCTACCTGAATGCTCTTCCCCCATTTTTGATCTAGCTAACTCCTATTTACATTTCAAAATCAAGCTCAGGTGCCTGTTTCTCTTGGAAGCCTTCACTGATCCACTTCTCCACCTTCTCTCAAGCTAGGCTAAGTACTCCTCTGAACTCCCAAAGTGCCCTAGGCTTATCTCTAACATTTGTATGATTTTGAGTAGTAGTCCATGCTATAGACACAGCACTGTTTGTTTAACCATTCACTCATTGAAAAACATTTGGGTTGTTTCCAGGTGGGGCTTCGACAAATACAGTGGCTATAAACAGTGTGTGCAGATTTTGGTGTGGAAACATGTTTTCATTTCTCTAGGATTATTCCCAGGAGTGTAGTTGCTGAGTTGTATAGTAAATTGCATGTTTAGTTTTGTAAAAAACTGCCATACTCTTTTCCAGAGTGGCTATACCATTTCACATTCCCACCAGCAATGTGTGGGTGATCCAGTTTCACCATCTAATCAATAGCATTTTGTGTTATCACAATTTTTTTATTTTAGCCATTTAGATAGATGTGTACTGATGTCTCATTGTGATTTTTAGTTTGCATTTCTGTAATGGCCAATGATGTTGAATATCTTTTCGTGTGTTAATTTGCTGTCTGTATATACTCTTTCGTGAAATAAATGTTATGCCTTTTGTCCAGTTTCTGATTGGATTTTTTGTAACCGTTGACTTTCAAAAGCTCTTTATACACTCTAGATATGAGTACTTTGTCAGGTATGTGGTTTGCAAATATTTTCTCCCCATCTCTAACCTTGTCTTTTCATCCTCTTTAAGAGGTCTTCTTTTTTGTTTTCAGAGCAAAAGTCCTTAATTATTTTTTTATCATGCTTATGGTGGTATATCTAAGAACTTTTTATCAAGTCCTACATCCCAAAGATTTTCTCCTATATTTTCTTCTAAAAGTTTTTCTGTTTTTCACTTAAATCTGTGAGTTAGCCCTGGCTGGTATGGCTTGTTGGTTGGGTGTAATTCTGCAAACCAAAAGGTCATAGGTTACATTCCTGGGTTGCAGGCCAGGTCCCCAGTTAGGGCATGTATGAGAGACAACTGATCGATGTTTGTCCCTTGTACTGATGTTTCTCTCCCTCCCTTTCTCCTTCCTTTCCCCTCTTTCTAAAATCAATAAACAAATCCTTGGGTGAGGATTAAAAAATTTGTGAGTTAGATTTATCCATTTGAATTAGTTTTTGAATAAGATGTAAGAGTTAGATTGAAGCCCTTTTTTTTTTTTGGCCTATAAATGTCCAATTGCTCCATCATTTGTTGAAAAGCTATCATTCATTAAATTGCTTTTGCACTTTTGTTAAAAGTCAGCCAGCTGTCTGTGTGAGTCTGTTCTGGATTCAGTATTCTGTTTTGTTGATCTGTGTGTCTGTTTCTCCACCAATATCACACAATGTCACACAGTCTTTTTTTTTTTTAAGATTTTATTTGTTTATTTTTAGAGAGAGGGGCAGGGTGGGAGAAAGAGAGGAAGAGAAACATCAATGTGTGATTGCCTCTCATGTGCCCCCCCAACTGGGGACCTGGCCCACAACCCAGTCATGTTCCCTGACTGGGAATCAAACCAGCGACCCCTTGGTTCACAGGCCATTGCTCAATCCACTGAGCCAAACCAGCTAGGGCTGCAATGTCATACAGTCTTGATTACTATAGCTACATACTAAGTCTTAAAATTGAGTAGAGTGATTCTTTTTCTACTTTATTCTTTTTTTTTTTTAATTTTAATTTTTTATTGTTAGTCAATTACAGTTGTATGGCTTTTCTCCCCATCCCTCCACTCCAGCCCAGCCAAACCCCCGTCCCTCCCCCACTTCCACCCTCCCCCTTGATTTTGTCCATGTGTCCTTTATACTACTTTATTCTTATTTTTCAAAATTGTTTTTAGCTATTATAGTTGTTTTTACCTTTCCATACACATTTTAGAATAATCTTATCGGTATCTACAAAAAATGTTGCTGAGGGTTTTTCTTTGCATATTTTGATAGGAATGGTGTTAAACCTATAAAACATTTGGGGGAGAATTGATATCCTTACTTAGTTGACCTCCTCCAATTCATAAACAAAGTATAACTCCCGTGTAGTTAGATCTTCTTTGATATTTTCCATCAGTGTTTTTTAGTTTCAGCACAAAATTCCTGTGCATTTTTTAGATTCATATCTGTGTATTTATTTGAGTGATTGTGGGTGATATTGTAGTTTTCATTTAGGTTTACACATGTTCATTGCTACTATTTAGAAATAAAATTGAGGTTTTGTATGTTGTTCTTATATCCTGTGACCTTCCTGAACTCATTTATTAATTCTAGGAGATTGTTTATTTTGTGTGTGGGTTTCTTGTGATTTTCTATATAGATCATCACGTCATCTCCAAAGAATTCGCTTCTATACTCAAGTGATTGACAGTCATTTCCTTGAACCTGTAGGACCCAGATCCGTGTTGTGTTTTGTTTTTTCTGGCTGACAATCTGAGTTTCTCAAGGCCACTGGAATTCCTTGACACTTAGGCCTCTGTATCTTCAAGTCAGTAATGCTATTTTGTATCCTTCTCACATTTGGAATCTCTCTTAGTTCCTCCTCTACTACCAGGGAGAGAAAACTCTCTGCTTTTAAGATCTCAATGTGATTAGATTGGGTCCACCAGGATATCTCTCTTGATTAACTCTAAGTCAGTCAATTAGTAATCTTAATTATATCCCTTGAATCACTTTTGCTGTGAAACTTAACACAATCTTGAGCATATTATCAAACCATAATCACAGTTCTTGGGACTAGGGCAGGAAGTCTTGGGGAGTCATTTTGGAATTGTACCTTACACTTAATATTTAGTTGGATGCCAGACATTGTGAGTTTTTATACTGTGTGTGCTAGATTTTTATATTCCTTTAAGGACTCTTTGTTTAAGTATATTTTATTGATTATGCTATTACAGTTGCCCCATTCCCCCCACTTTATTCCCCTCCACCCTTCAACCTCCTCCCACCAGCATTTTCCCCCCTCAATTCGTGTCCATGGGTCATACATATAAGATCTTTGACTGCTCCATTTCCTATACTATTCTTAACCTCCCCCTGTCTACTTTGTACCTACCATTTATACTTCTTATTCCCTGTACCTTTTTCCCCATTCCGCCCCTCCCCCTCCCCACTGATAACCTTCCATGTGATCTCCATTTCTGTGATTCTGTTCCTGTTCTAGTTGTTTGCTTAATTTGCTTTTTTTGTTTTTTTAGATTCAGTTGTTGATAGTTGTGACTTTGTTGTCATTTTACTGTTCATATTTTGCTCATCTTCTTTTTCTTAGATAAGTCCCTTTAACATTTCATATAACAAGGGCTTGATGATGATGAACTCCTTTAACTTTACCTTTTCTGGGAAGCACTTTATCTGCCCTTCCATTCTAAATGATACCTCTGCTGGATAGCGTCATTTTGGATGTAGATCCTTGCCGTTCATGACTTCAAATACTTCTTTCCAGCCCTTTCTTGCGTGCAAGGTTTCTTTTGAGAAATCAGCTGACAGTCTTAAGGGAACTCCTTTGTAGGTAACTCTTTCCTTTTCTCTTGCTGCTTTTATGATTCTCTCCTTATCTTTCATCCTGGGTAATGTAATGATGATGTGCCTTGGTGTGTGCTTCCTTGGGTCCAACTTCTTTGGAACTCTCGGAGCTTCCTGGACTTCCTGGAAGTCTATTTCCTTTGCAGATTGGGGAAGTTCTCCTTCATTATGTTTTCAAATAAGTTTTCAATTTCTTCCTCTTCCTCTTCTCCTCTGGCACCCCTATGATACGGATGTTGGAATGTTTAAAGTTGTCCCAAAGGCTCCTAAGCCTCTCCTCATTTTTTTTTTTTGAATTCTTGTTTCTTCATTCTGTTCTGGTTGAATGTTTATTTCTTCCTTATGCTCCAAATTGTTGATTTGAGTCCCTGTTTCCTCCCCTTCACTGTTGGTTCTGTGTATATTTTTCTTTATTTCACTTTGCATGGCTATTTCCTCTGTTTCCACCTTTTCCTCTATTTTGCTCAATTTTTCCTCTATTTATACTCAACCATTTCTGTGAGCATCCTGATTACCAGTGTTTTGAACTCTTTATCTGATAGGTTGGCTATCTCTTCATCACTTAGTTCTATTTTTGGAGTTTTGATATGTTCTTTCATTTGGGCCATATTTCTTTGTCTCAGAGCACCTGTTATGTTGTAAGGGGCAGAGCCTTAAGTATTCGCCAGGGCAGAGCAACCCAGGTCACTTCATTGTGGTGCTGTATGTTGGGGAGGGGCTAGAGAGGGAGCAATTCCACTTGCTCACTCTTAGGTGGCTTTCAGTCACTTCCCCTGCTTCCCACAATTGGGCCCTTTTGGTGCTGATTCCCGGGTGAGTGGGTTTGTATATGTTTAGGACCCTGTGGGTCTCTCCAACAAAATCTCCTGTGAGGCTGGGTGTTTCTCCCACTGCTCCAACCTCACAGGTTTTTACAGCTAGAGGTTTTGAGGCTTTATTTCCCCACACTGGAAACCTGGGTTGTGTGGTCTGTCTTGCCCTCCAGTTACTCCTCCTGGTTTATTTGCACACAAATGTGGGACTGTCAGCCACTGCCTCACCTGCCAAGTCCTCCAGCCGCCATCTTGCCTCAGTTCTTCTCCGTCCCAGCTGCCTGTTTCCGCCCCTCCTATAGGTCTGAATGAATGTTTTTCTTTAACTCCTTGGTTGTGGGATTTCCATACAGTTTGATTTTCTGGCAGTTCTGGTTGTGTTTTGTTTTAAAATTTGCTGTTGTCCTTCTTTTGGTTGTGCAAGGAGGCAAAGTATATCTACCTGTGCCTCCATCTTGGCTGAAAGTCTCTCCTTTAAGAATTCTTAAACTTTGTTCTAGGATGCAGTCAAGTTATGGAAGCAGTTTGATTCCTTTGTGGTTTATTTTGTTTCATTTAAAGATTTTATTTATTTATTTATTTTTGGAGAGGAAGGGAGGGAGAAAGAAAGGGAAAGAAACATCAATGTGTGAGAGATACGTCGATAGGTTGCCTCTTGCACATCTCCAAATGGGGACCTGACCTGCCACCCAGGCATATGCCCTGACTGGGAATCGAACTGGCAACCTTTCAGTTTGCAAGCTGGCACTCAACCCACTGAGCCACACCAGCCAGGGCTGAGGTTTATTTTTAAGCTTTGTTAAGTGGAATCCAGAAAAGCCTTTACTCTAGATCTAACTTAACCCCACCACAGAAGCAATAGCTGTCTGAGGACTCATCAATTCCCCATGAGTTAGGAGTTTTTCAGCTCTTATTGGTGGGAACAAGAACTACTTAGAGCCTTTTTGTGAGTTCCAGCAATTGTTGTCCTTGCTCCTTTCAGGCAGTTTCCTCCAAACATCAATACCCATCCGAATGCTTGAGGAATACCACCTACAGATCTCTAAGTTTCTCTCTTTCTGTGCAGTGCCCTTCTCTCTGGAATACTGTCCTGCTAACTCTAGCTGCCTTGGCCTTCCTGAACTCTCAGCTCCATTTACTCAACTCAGAAAGTCCACTGGGCTGTAACTGGGTTCCCCCTTGTAGCATCATTGGCCTGGAAACTGTCACACAGTAGTAAGCTGGGGCAATGGTAGGGCTCACTTAGTTTGTTTCCTGTCTCTCAGGGATCACTATCCTTCATTTTCTGATGTCATGTCTTGAAAAACATACTCCATAGTTACATATATTCTGCCTTTTTTTCTTTTTGGTATTTCAGATAGTAGGATAAGTCTGGGCCCTGTTACTCCATCTTGGCCAGAAAGGGTAGTTCTGAACTTCATATAAATGAAACCATATAGTGGGTAGTCATCTGTATCTGCCTTCTTTTGTGAGTAGCAGCAGTTTGTTCTTTTTCAAATTGCTGGTAATGTTCCATTCCATGAATATTTTCTCCCTTTTAATGACTGCATAGAATTCCACTGTAAGGATATATTATAATTTGTCTAATAGGTTGCCTATTGGTTTACATTTAGAGATGATTTCTGGTCTCTTGACAAACAGTGCTTCAATGGACATCTTGAATGTACATTTTGCACATATGTGAGTTATCTTTAAGATAGATTCTCACTCATGGAATGGTTAGGGGCAAATGATATGTGCATTTTGCATTTCGATAGTAACTGTCGAACTTCCCTCCAAAGACAGGACCAGCCATTGTTTTCACTGACTACGTATAAGGGTGCCTGTTTCTTCACTCATGTGTTATTCTTAAAAGAGCTGTCTTAGTCACTTAATTGGCTTATAGTATAACAAGATCTTCTTATAAAACATTTTCTCTGTGCCCAGGCCATGGGACCACTGCAGAAAGAAAAGTCACTATCTATCAGGGGTTTCTGATTACTTCAGGAATAAGCCTTCTTTGGATGCTATGCAAAGACTCTGGCCTAATACTAAATTGGCTTTATAAGGAACAGAGCCATGGCAAGGTTCCAATGTGGTAGTCTTTGCTCTGCTGAAACATCTTTAAAAAATTAATTAATTACAGGCCTTTGGGGAGCTTATCTCCTCTAGAACTAGAATCACACCTAAAACATTTCAAGATAGTGACTGTTTTTAGTGATGCTAGAGATGTTTCTCTTTTGTAACTTAAACAAAATGCTTCCTCCCAAAATGATAAGAAATTCACATGGTATAATGAGTCATTTTGGTGTCTCAAAGTTTTGCCCCTTCTTTTTTTTTTTTAAATATATTTATTGATTACGCTATTAAAGTTTTCCCATTCCCCCCCCACTCCACTCCATCCTGCCCACCCCCTCCCTCCCACATTCCCCCCCTATAGTTCATGTCCATGGGTCATACTTATAAGTTCTTTGGCTTCTACAATTCCTACACTATTCTTACCCTCCCCCTGTCTATTTTCCACCTATCATCTATGCTACTTATTCTCTGTACCTTTCCCCCCCTCTCCCCCTCCCACTCCCCTATTGACAACCCTCCATGTGATCTCCATCTCTGTGGTTCTGTTCCTGTTCTAGTTGTTTGCCTAGTTTGCTCTTGTTTTTGTTTTAGGTGTGGTCATTAATAACTGTGAGTTTGCTGTCATTTTTACTGTTCCTATTTTTGATCTTCTTTTTCTTAGGTAACTCCCTTTAACATTTCATATAATAAGGGCTTGGTGATGATGAACTTCTTTAACTTGACCTTACCTGAGAAGCACTTTATCTTCCCTTCCATTCTAAATGACAGCTTTGCTGGATACAGTAATCTTGGATGTAGGTCCTTGCGTTTAATATTGGGTAATGTAATTAGGATGTGCCTTGGTGTGTTCCTCCTTGGGTCCAGCTTCTTTGGGACTCTCTGAGCTTCCTGGACTTCCCAGAAGTCTATTTCCTTTGCCAGATGAGGGAAGTTCTCCTTCATTATTTGTTCAAATAAGTTTTCAATTTTTTGTTCTTCCTCTTCTCCTTCTGGCACCCCTATAATTCGGATGTTGGAACATTTCAAGATGTCCTGGAGGTTCCTAAGCCTCTCCTCATTTTTCTGAGTTCTTGTTTCTTCATTATTTTCTGGTTGGATGTTTCTTTCTTCCTTCTGGTCCACATCGTTGATTTGAGTCCCAGTTTCCTTCCCATCACTATTGGTTCCCTGTACATTTTCCTTTGTTTCTCTTAGCATAGGCTTCATTTTTTCATCTGGTTTTCAAACAGATTCAACCAATTCTGTGAGCATCTTGATAACCAGTGTTTTGAACTGTGCATCTGATAGGTTGGCTATCTCTTCCTCGCTTAGTTGTATTTTTTCTGGAGCTTTGAAGTGTTCTGTCATTTGGGCCATTTTTTTTTTTTTGTCTTGGCGCGTCTGTTACTTTAAGGGGCGGAGCCTTAGGTGTTCACCGGGGCGGGGTAACGCTGGTCGCTACTTTGTGATGCTATACGTGGGGGAGGGGCTGAGAGGGAGCAATGGTGCCCGCTTCACTCTCCTCCTTTCAATCTTTCACTCTGATACCCACAATCAAACTGGGCCCCTCTGGTTCCCGAGTGGGTGGGCTTGTGCACACTCTAGGCCCCTGTGGGTCTCTCCAGCGACCTCTCCTGTGAGGCTGGGAGTCTCTCCTGCTGCTGCCCCAAGCCCCACGGGGGCTTTCAATCAGAGGTTTGAGGCTTTATTTCCCCGCACTGGAGCCCTGGGTTGTGCAGTCTGCTTCGCTCCCCGCCATTCGTCTGGTTTATCTATGTGCGAATGTGGGGCCGCGGGGTGCTACCCACTGCTCTGCCTGCCCCGTTCTCCGCCACTCCGAGTCCGGCCCTCTCGGTTTATCTGTGTGCGAATGTGGGGCCGCAGGGTCTGCTAGTGCTCAGACTGCCTGCGCTGTTCATCCCACACTCTGCCAGTCTAGGTCCCGCCACAGCCACGCGAGTCCTCTCCACCCCAGTGCCCGTCTCCGCCTCTCGTACCGGTCTAGATGAATGTTTATTTTTTATTTCCTTGGTGTCGGACCCCCTTGCCGTTCGATTCTCCGTCAGTTCTGGTTGTGCGAGGAGGCGCAGTGTGTCCACCTACGCCGCCATCTTGGTTCTCCAGTTTTGCCCCTTCTAATTTAGTGATGTGAAAGTATGCTAAAGCTGCTTTAAGAGGTCGGTATAAACCAGGTAGTAATCAATGTTAATGGACTTAAAACAATATAAAAAGTGATATATGATGTGCTTGTATATGTAAGTTTATGGTGAGTATAGTGCAGGTGGCACTGGAGTTCAACTGTCTGGGTATGAATCACAGTTCCATCACCTAACATTGCAGGCAAGTTTCTTAACATTTCTGGGCCTCATCTGTAAAACAGAGTAACACTAGTATCTTTCTCATAGGGTTTTGGGGGGATTAAAAGAATTAATTTCAGGAGAACCAAGATGGCGGCGTAGGTAGACACACTGCGCCTCCTCGCACAACCAGAACTGACGGAAAATCGAACGGCAAGGGGGTCCAACACCAAGGAAATAAAAAATAAACATTCATCCAGACCGGTAGGAGGGGCGGAGACGGGCAACCGGGGTGGAGAGGACTCGCGTGGCCATGGCGGGACCAAGGCTGGCGGAGTGTGGGACGAACGGGGCAGGCAGTCGGCGGCCCCACATTCGCACACAGATAAACCGAGAGGAACGGCGGGGAGCGAAGTAGACCTCGTAACCCAGGGCTCCAGTGCGGGGAAATAAAGCCTCAAATCTCTGATTGAAAGCCCCCTTGGGGCTAGGGGCAGGAGCAGGAGAGACTCCCAGCCTCACAGGAGAGGTCGTTGGAGAGACCCACAGGGGCCTAGAGTGTGCACAAGCCCACCCACTCGGGAGCCAGCACCAGAGGGGCCCAATTTGATTGTGGGTAGTGGAGTGAAAGACTGAAATCCGGTGGAGAGTGGAGCAGGCGCCATTGCTCCCTCTCGGCCCCTCCTCCACGTACAGCGTCACAGCACAGCGACCAGCGTTACCCCGCCCCGGTGAACACCTAGGGCTCCGCCCCTTAAAGTAACAGATGGGCCAAGACAAAAAAGAAAAAAATGGCCCAAATGACAGAACACCTCAAAGCTCCAGAAAAAATACAACTAAGCGAGGGAGAGATAGCCAACCTATCGGATGCACAGTTCAAAACACTGGTTATCAAGATGCTCACAGAATTGGTTGAATCTGTTCGAAAACCAGATGAAAAAATGAAGCCTATGCTAAGAGAAACAAAGGAAAATGTACAGGGAACCAATAGTGATGGGAAGGAAACTGGGACTCAAATCAATGGTGTGGACCAGAACAAGAAAGAAACATCCAACCAGAAAAGAATGAAGAAACAAGAATTCGGAAAAATGAGGAGAGGCTTAGGAACCTCCAGGACATCTTGAAATGTTCCAACATCTGAATTATAGGGGTGCCAGAAGGAGAAGAGGAAGAACAAAAAACTGAAAACTTATTTGAACAAATAATGAAGGAGAACTTCCCTCATCTGGCAAAGGAAATAGACTTCTGGGAAGTCCAGGAAGCTCAGAGAGTCCCAAAGAAGCTGGACCCAAGGAGGAACACACCAAGGCACATCAGAATTACATTACCCAAGATGAAACAGAAGGAGACAATCTTAGAAGCAGCAAGAGAAAAGAACACAGTTGCCTACAAAGGACTTCCCATAAGACTCTCCACTGATTTCTCAAAAGAGACCTTACAGGCAAGAAGGGGCTGGAAAGAAGTATTCCAAGTCATGAAAGGCAAGGACCTACATCCAAGATTGCTCTATCCAGCAAAGCTATCATTTAGAATGGAAGGGAAGATAAAGTGCTTCTCAGATAAGGTCAAGTTAAAGAAGTTCATCATCACCAAGCCCTTATTATATGAAATGTTAAAGGGACTTACCTAAGAAAAAGAAGATCAAAAATATGAACAGTAAAAATGACAGCAAACTCATAGTTATTAACAACCACAACTAAAACAAAAACAAAAGCAAACTAAGCCAACAACTAGAACAGGAACAGAACCACAGAAATGGATATCACATGGAGGGTTATCAACAGGGGAGTGGGAGGGGGAGAGAGGGGGGAATGGTACAAAGAATAAGTAGCATAAATGATAGGTGGAAAATAGACAGGGGGTGAGTAACAATAGTGTAGGAAATGTAGAAGCCAAAGAACTTATAAGTATGACCCATCGACATGAACTATAGGGGGGAATGTGGGAGGGAGGGGGGTGGGCAGGATAGAGTGGAGTGAGGGGGGAAATGGGACAACTGTAATAGCATAATCAATAAATCTATTTAAAAATTTTAAAAAAAGAATTAATTTCAATAAAGCACTTACAAGAATGCTTGACACATGGTGTGCTTTCAACAAACATAAACAATTACTATGTTTGCATGGGCCAGTACTTTTCTTCTGTGGACAAATGTATCAATTAACATAAAGCACTGTGAGATGAGTTCCTGGTGGATGGTGGGTGTTTTACAGTGTAAGTTACATTCTTCTAGCAAAATCTATGACAACCTTTAGGAGCTATCAAAAAATAAAGGGGAACAACAGTCACACACACACACTAAACACACGTCCATAAAAGATAGTTTATGCAGGGACTCAGAGAAATCACCTTTGTGGTAGAAACTCCACTGCAACTGTTTATTCCACATATTTTCTGGTGGGGCTTATTTATCCTAGTTGGATACATAAAAAGACTAGCTGTAGGGGCAAGGTTAGGGTCACAGCTGGAAGCAGGAAGGACCTGAGTGGAAGCATGCAAGTGTAAACAAACAGGGATGAAAGTTCAGGGACAGACTGAATAAGAGAGATTAGAGGGGGAGTGGATTTTGCGCAAGGTTTACACATCTATCTCCCTTTGTGAGCAATGTGACAGCAGAGACACCATATACTAATAATCTCTCTAGGCTGAAGATGATTCAGTAAATATTTGTTGATGGAACTGAATGGAATAAAAATTAAGCCAGTCAGGAATGGTGTCAAGGATTTCCAAACAAGTAGGAAAGAACAGGCAGAGTGGATTCTTACAGGGTGTTCAGGAACAGGATCTCTGAATGCAGCAGAGACAAATGGATGCACAAAGTTGGCAGAACATCATTAGAAAAAAATAGACAACAAAACACTGAGAAATTTTGGAAAAACTTTCTTTAATCATATCTCATTACTAGCAAATACTGTCAATTTTGTTTATTCCCTTGTGGTTGTGTTGTTTTTGTTGTTCCTGAATTTATTAATTTTTTTCATTAATTCATTCAACAAATGTTTACTGAGCACATGTGCCAGGCATTCTCTGTGCATGGTTGTACACGGTTGCAATCATAATTTGCATATCATTTTGTAGCCTGCCTTTCAACTTACTGTGGCATATGCCAGCATTTTCCTAGTGTGTTTTCCTGAGCACAAGCTGCCCCATGATCAAGAAGGCTCAGGAAAACTGTTGTTTAGAGCCCTTCTCTTGGCAGTTCACAACTCAATTTCCTTTCTTGGTTGCTCCTTCTCTACTGGATACCTAAACATTGGCTGACCCCAGGCTCAGCCTGAGCTCTCTTCTTTCCTTTTTTTACTTTCGCTCCTTAGGCAAACTCATCCAGTCTCAAGGCTCTTAACCATCGATGTTCTAAGGACTCCCATATTTCTCTGTAGTCCTGACCACTGCCTGTGCTGCCAATCTGTACATCCAGCAGCCCATCTGGCATCACCACCAACGTGTCTAATAGATAACTGAGATTTAATATATATAAACCACAACCACTAATTCCTCTGTCCCTCTCTTTCTTAAATCTGCATCATCTGAAACCCAAAACTGAGTCATTCTTTTTTAATAAAGATTGTATTTATTTATTCTTAAAGAGGGGAAGGCAAGAGAAAGAGAGGGAGAGAAACATTGATTGGCTGCCTCTCACATGCGCCCCAACTGAGGACTGGTCTGCAACCCAGCCATGTGCCCTGACCAGGAATCAAACTGGTGACCTTTTGCTTTGCAGGACTACACCCAACCCACTGAGCTACACCAGTCAGGGCTGAGATTTCTTTTTTTATTCCTCTCTTTCACTTGTCGCCTGCCTCCAACTTGCTGGCCAGTCCAGTGAGCTCAATATTCAAATATAACCAAAATTCCTCCATTTTCCCCTATCTCCATGATCCACACCCTAGCCCCAGCCCCTGTCCTCTCTGCCTGGCCTGCTGCAATAGTCTCCTCTCAGTGGTCTCCTGCCTTCATTCTGGCTTCACTGTGATCTGTTCCCCACACAGCAGTCAGAACAGTTTTTTTTTTTTAGTTAACTCTGCTTCTGATGGACAACATAGTCTATAGAGTATCAACTATATCCAATTGGTTAATGGTGTTGCTGAGTTTAGCTACGTACTCATTTTTGTAATTTTTTAAGTTAAAAAAATTAAATTATATTTTATTGTTTATGTTATTACAGTTGTTCCCACGCTTTCTCCCTTTGCCCCACTCCATCTAGCCTCCCCTCAGGCAATCCCCACACTGATGTCCATGTCCATGGGTCATGTATATATGTTCTTTGGCTAATCCCTGCACCTTCTTTTATCCAGTCCCCCCTCCCTCCTCCCCTGTGACAGTTGTCAGTCTGTTCCATGTATCCATGCTTCTGTTTCTATTATGTTCCTCAGTGTATTTTGTTCATTAGATTCCACATATGAGATTATATGGTACTGATTTTTCTCTGACTGATTTTTTTTCACTTAGCACAATAATCTCCAGGTCCATCCTTGCTGTCGCAAAAGGTAAGAGTTCCTTTTTTATGGCTGAATAGTATTCCATTGTGTAAATGTATCACAGCTGTTTCATCCACTCATCTACTGATGGGCACTTGGGCTGTTTCCAGATCTTGGCAATTGTAAGTAACACTGCTATGATGGTGAGGGTGCATATATTCTTTCATATTGGTGTTTCACTAGAATAGTTTTTAAAATGTTAGATCATGTGTGTGTCCTCCCCCCACTCCACAACCCTCTCATGACTTTCCTTTGCTCTTAGAACAGATTCCAAAGTCCTTACCATGGTCACTCTGCCTCCCTCACTCTCCCCCAGCAGTGCTGGTCTTCCTTCTATTCCTTGAAAACAACAAAATCTCTCCCTTCTCTGGGTCTTTACATTTGGTGCCCCTCTGCCCAGAAGACTCCCTTCAGGCTCCTTGTGATCTCAGCTCAAAATCACCCACCCAGAGGAACCTTCTGTGAGCAACCCATCTGGAGTAGCACCTTCTCAGTTCCCATATATCATGTCACCTTGTTAATTTCCTGCCCAGTACTCACTTCAATATGAAGTGATTTGGGGGCATTTATTTGTATTTTGCCTCTTCTGACTGGAATATAAGCTTCAGGAGAGCAAGGATCTTATCTCTCTGATTTACTGCTCTACTCCTCAACACCTGAGTAACACCTGACATACCCAGTAAACACTTGTTGTATGAGTAAATGTGTAATAAAGGCTCTGAGAAGTCCAGTGGTAAAGAAACCTTTGAAATCTGGTATGTAAAACATCTATTAGTGGGAGGGGAGGTTAGGGGGTGGAGGAATAGAGCACAAAGGAAAAAGGACCCATGGACATGGACAACAGTGAGGTGGTTGCCGGGAGGAAGGGGTGTAAGGGGACTGAATGGTAATGGAAAAAATATAATAAAGATCATATACAAATAAAACATCTGCTAGTAATGGCCTATGTTTTGTGGAAAATACTTTAAGAAATGCTACCAGAACTATTTTTTCATGTTTCAGTGTAATGCAGTGAAAATAAAAGAGGTTTTATATTCAGACAGATATGTACTGAAATCTTGGTTCTGCCCTTCATTAGCTGTGTGATCTTTGGCAAGTTAATTTGCTTCTCTGAGCTTCAGTTGCTCCATATTGAAATGGAAATAACAATAAAAGACTTTGGATGTGGTTGCATTAAACTAGATACAGTAAATGAACTCAGTAAAATATGTCAAATGTATCATCCATTATCATAATTATGATTTTACTTAGTGGCACTTAACAAAGTTTATTCAATGGCTTCCTTGTGGAAAGACACTTGATTCACTTCCAGACTCTTTTATATATCTTTTTCCTTTCTTTGTCTAATTTTCCTAGCATAAATTCTCAGAAGGATTACTAAGTAAAAATGGTATAAGCATTTAAATTTCCTGATGCTTATTGCCAGATTTTATTTGAAAGGGATGGCATTCATCCATTGTGTCAACAGCCAGTCCTCATGCATCATTTTCTTATTCCTTCTAGCCTGACATACTGCCATTTCTTCTGCCTTTCCCCAAGTTTTGCTACTATAATAGGCAAAAAAAAAAGGCCATTTAGTTTTAAAAATTTTGTATATCTTTGCTCATTAAGGAAGGGTAAATGTTTTCCCACATGTCTGCCTCCTAACAGTATTTCTTCTCATCCATGCCTTTGCTCATTGTTCTCTTGTGCAAGCATATTCCTGTCATGGCTGTAAGGACCAGGCTGGTGGCTGTCAGCCCTGCTATGATGTGTCCTGCAGAACAGGGGCAGGGAAGGGTTGATGCTGTTATCCACTCCTGTTTGTAAATTCAGAAGCTCTTTCTCTCTTGGTTTGCTACCTGCCCTGTCTGTTACCCAGACTCCTTTTCCTGCAGCCCTTGCCTTAAATTAGGTGTAACTCAGAACTGTTTCTTGGGTTTTTAAAAAGATGTTCTTATTGTAAAATATAACATACATACATACACATGTACAGAAAAGTACTTCAAACAAATGTATAGGTTGTACATTTGTAAAAATGGTTACAAATGTACACCAGTGTGATCACCACCCAAGTCCAAAAATAGAATGTTGCCAAGCACCTTGGAAACCTCCCCTGTGTTCACGCCAATTACAATTTACCCTCCCTCTTATAAGGAGCCATACTCTTAACTTTTTAAAAATTATTTATTTGTTTATTTATTTAGAGAGAAGGGAAGGGAGGGAGAAAGAGAGGGAGAGAAATGTCAATGTGTGGTTGCCTCTTGCACGCACTAAGCTGGAAACCTGGCCTGAAACCCAGGCACATGCCCTGACTGGGAATCAAACCAGTGACCTTTCAGTCACAGGCCAGCACTCAGTCCACTGACCCATACCAGCCAGGGCCATGCTCTTGACTTTTATGATGATAACTTCCTTTCTTCTCTTTATAGTTTTGTCATCTATCTATGCATCCCTAAACAAGAATTTAGTTCTGCTTGTTTCTGCACTTTATATAAATCAAATCATACTGTATGTGTTTCTTCATGTCTTCTTTTGCTCAACTTTATACTTGTATGCTCCACACATGTGGTTGCCTGTAGCTATAGCTCACCATTGCTGTTTAATATTCCACAGTTTATTCATTTTCCTCTTGATGGACTGTTCGGTTTCCAATTTGGGCTGTTTTGTGCAATACTGCCATGACTCTTCTATATATCTTTCAGGAAAGATATGTATCCATTTCCCTAGAATATACTTGTGTGTCTAGGAGTGGATTTGCTGAGTCCTGGGGGATGTGTATCTTTGACTTTAATAGATGAAGACAAACTCTTTTCCCAAGTGATTGAACTAATTTAGATCCTCACTAGTAGTGTATCAGAGTTTCTGTTCCCACACATTTTCCTTAACACTACAGTCATACCTCAGTACTTGTTGGCTTCAGAACTTGTCAAACCCTGTACTCATCACATTTTGACAAGAAAGAAATGTTTCAGCGCTCAGCGCTTGCTTGGGGCTCATCACACTCGCTAGAACTTGTATGAGTCATGATGCCACCCCACAAGAGAAAATCCTTCATCCTTCAGTACTCGTCAGTTTCAGCATTTGTCACGAGTTCCGGGAGTGAATTAACGATGAGTACCGAGGCAGTACTGTAGTTATTGTTAGACTTTAAAATGTTTTCCCAGTCTGGTGGATGTGAAATGGTGTGTCATTGTGTTTGTGTGTTTCACAGCTTTATTGACGTATAATTGTTATAACAAACCACACATATTCAAAGTGACAATCTTATGGCTAAACATCTGTGGAACCAGAAGCACAATCAAGGTAATGAACATATGTATCCTCTCCCAAAGCTCCCCTCTGCCCCTTTGTGTGCTTATTGGACATTTGGATTTCTTCTATCACAAGCCCATGCAAGTCTCTTGCTCTTTTCTCTATTGTGCTTTCTATCCTTTTATGACTAATTTGTAGGAGTCCTTTGTAGGTAATATGTGGTGCAAATATCTTTTCCTTTTCTGTGGCTTGCTTTTTCACTCTTTAAGTGGTTTCCTAAGTGTAAAGTTGTTGAATTTTACCAGTTTTCTTTTATGGTTAGTGGTTCTGTGTTTTATTTAAGAAATCCTTCTGTACTCTGAGGTCATGAAGATATTTCCTACTTTATCTTCCAAAAGCTTTATATTTTTGATGTTCACATTTAGATTTTCATCTACATGGAACTGATTTCTTAGTATGGTGTGAAACTAACTAATTTTTTATAATGTGAAATAAATAAAATGGAATGACAAACTTCTCAATATTTACTGATGATGCAACAAATGAAACAAGAAATAAAGGGATACAAGAGAAATTTACATGGTGAAATCTACAAAGCTTATTGGATGTAGAAGAGGAGACATCTAGGAAGATATCCAGGCATCTGACTTGTGTAACTGAGTATACAGTGATACAATTCACTGAGGTAGGGAACACAGGGAGAGGAGCAGGAGATATGGATGAGACCACTCAGGAAAGGCTTGTAAATAAGGGACGGAAGGCCTGGGATAGTCCTGAGGACTCCAAGGTTTAAAAGAATAGTGGAGAAAGAAGCAAAGGAAATTTTGAGGGAGTGGTTAGATAGGTGAGTGGGGAAACCAGGAGAGTGCAATGTCAAAGAGGCCAAATGCAGAAGCTTTTTGAGGAGGCAGTGGCCAACAGTACTAAGTGCTTCAAAGGTATAAGGCAAGGTGAGGACTGAAAGCATCACTGGATTTTTTGACACAAAACTCCTCAGTGGTCGTCAAGACAGTAGACCTGCAGGAAGGATAGGGGCAGAAGTCAGATCACAGAGCATTATGAGTGAGCCGGGCTACTCAATGCTAACAATTACTTCATGACAATAATTTCATTTCAATTATTTCATTAGTTTGAAAAAAAGGAGATGAGCCACAGGATGGTGGCTGGAATGTGATATGAGGTCCAGGAAGAGTTATTTTTAGGATGGAGAGATGTGGACATGTTTCTGTTCCAACCAGAAGGAGTTGGGAGAGAGGAATCCCAGGACACTGTATGTACCCCCACATTGACTCTTTATTTTCAGAGAGAGTGACACCACCCCCAAGAAAGCCACACCATCTCAACTGATGGCTTTGCTCCACCAAAATTAGATGCAGCCAGAAATGAACTTCCTCAGGCTCCTACATCCACACCAGACCATACACCTGCTGCCCAGATACTCTGCCTCTGCCCTGTTACTATGGAAGAACTGTCCTCACTTCTATAAAACCCAAACAATCCTTCCTACTGACTTCAGAGTATTACTCACTTTCTCCTTCTCAAGGGCTCCTGATTCACTGAAATTTTCCTTCATTACTGGACCACTGCCACCTGCATATAAACAAGCACCCATGTCTCCCATCTTATAAATACTCTCTCGACATTTCCCCCACCAGTTAATGCTCTTATTTCTTTGCTCTCCTTCACAGAAGAAACTCTCAAAGGGCTTGTCTGTAGTTATTCTCTCCACTTCCCTCTACTCCCATTTTTTATTCAACTAACTCCAATTGAGGTTCTATTTATTATTATTATTATTATTATTATTAATTACTACTTAAGCTGTTATAGTTGTTCTCACTTTTCTCCCAAGGTTCTATTTTATAACTCTATTGAAATTTCTGTTATCATGTATTCAGTAAATCCATTGGTCACTTCTCAGTCCTCAAATTACTTATCTCCCAGCAATACTTAACACGGTTGATCACTCCTTTCTTGTAAGTACCCTCCTTTTCTGGCTTTCATGACACAACCTCACCCAGGTTTTCTCTTTTTGCTCTGTCTCATTTTTCTTTGCTGACCATCTTCTACCAAGATTCCAAGTGTTCGTGGGCCTCACAGCTCTGGCTTGATTCTCTCCTCTAACTACATTCTCTCCCTAGGTGAGCTTATTTGGTACCATGGCATCAAATACACCTATATGCTTATGGCTCCCAAATTTATATCTCTAGCCCTGATTTCTCTCCTAAGCTCCAGTTCATATAACCTGCTATCTACCTGATATTTCCATTTGTATCACTAATAAAAGCCTCAAACTTAATGTGGTCAAAACACAACTTTATTTCCCTCAGCTCAAATGTCACCTCCTGACAAATGCCTTCCATGACCACCTTATCCAAAATAGTTGTCCTGTTTACTATCATAAAATACTATTGTATTTTTCTTAATAATCTAAAATGATCATGCTTGTTTGTTTACTAATGTGCTGTCCATTCCCTCACACTAGAATATAATGTTCTTAAAGACAGGAACCCTGATTGTTTTGATTACCATTATAGTCCCAGATCCTAGCACAGTGCCTGGCATATAGTAGGTGCTCAATTAATATTCATGGAATAAATGTTCACTGAAAAGGAGAAGTTGGAGATACAGGATAGAGAGGGAATAAGGAAATGTGCATATGCAGGTGGAATTGTGGATTTGTTGTTAGGGAGGTAAGGAAATTTCCCATTTGATAGCTTCTACCTGGTCTGGGCAACAAAAGGCTAAGTCATCTCCTGGAGAGGTAGCAGGTGGGACAGGGGGTTGGCTAATAGAAGGTTTTAAGTCTGAGGAGAGTAGAGGTTTAAGGTTATGATGAACAGGAAAGAGAGCTGATTATGAAAACAGAAGAATTTTTTTTAGCAGAGCTGAAGGTCCCCTTTAAGTAAGTGAGCACCAGTTTGCATGACTGTGTATATTCTTCCCCAGCAGCCTCCATGTGGGAACAGGGAATTGGACAGTTGGATGGACCTATGTTGGGTTGTGCCTGGTGAGTGGTAGGAAGGACAATGGAACAAAAGTACTTGAGGATGTTTGAGAGATAGTGGTCAAAATGTTAGACCTAAACTAATTGGGGAGAAGTTGAAATAGAGAAAAGGGTTGAGAGATAAGGAATAAGACTGAGCTCCATGAGAGAAGAGATTGTGTTTGTCATATTCAAAGGTATACACCCAGTACTTAACAGAATGCTTGGTGCGTGGTAGATGCCTACTAAATATTGAATGAATGAATGGGTTAAGTTATTGGAAGTCTCAATGAAGTTGAACAGTGTACTGAAGTAATTGAATGAAAGAATTGCAAAGATATGAGGTTGTGGGGGATTGAAGTTAGGATTTCAGTGATATTGCAGTTCTGGAGGATAACAAGGTCCATTTGTGACCCTGAGAGTAGGTGGCTGGAGCAGAAGAGGAGGTCATCAGAGGTTAGTGGGCCAAAGAAAAGACAAGCCAGGGATTTGCAATGGCTTTTTTCACATGAATTTGAAGTGATCCTGGACTTGACAAGTCTAGGGGTGGAAAGAAAAACTGAAAGAAGGGGAGTGACTGAGAGGTTCAACAATCACAGTCTGGAAGTTGCAGTGGGGAGTAAGGAAGGGACCCACTGCACTTCCAGATGCAGAAGTATTTACAGAGGGGAAAGACTCTCTGAGGAGAGGCCTACAGGGGAAGCGTGATTCTCAGGAGAGAGCCAGGTTTCAGTTAAGGAAGGTGTTGTCAGGGGAATCTTTCTGCTTGGGTTGTAAGAGTATTTATTTATTCCTAGAATTGGGGTTCCAGTGGGCACACTTTCAAAAAAGATGGGAGGAAGAGGAGCGGTGGGAGATTGAGTAGCAGAGTGGAAGCTTAGAACAGCACAAAGTAAGTGCTGAGAGAAGAGAGATGAGCAGAGGAGTTCATATCCGGGGTGGTGACTCCTAGAAAATAAGCATGTGAAGCCTATTGGTCCTGGTCTGCAGGGCTGCCAAGTGAACTAGTCTCAGCAGTGGCCCCACTGGATTGTAAGCTCCACAAGCACCAAACTGGGGTCTATATAAGTCACAACTCTACCCTCAGCACCTAGTACTCTGCTGGGCATGTGGAAAGAGCTCATTACATTTTTGGTGAATGGATGAGTAAAAGAAGTGGATGGAGGAACACACAATACCGGCCCACTGTAGGTGCTTCATTGATTGCTAGTGCTTGATAGATGCTAGTATTATTCCTGGTATTTTATGATGGATTCACTTACCATTTGCATATATGATATGCCCTTGGAAAGGGTTTATTAATAGGCATTAATGAGGGTTGTGAAACACCAAATCCAGTTAAGGCTACTGGCGTGTATCCTGAGATGGGAATTACAATTTAAGAAAGCTATGAGCTTAGTCAAACCAACTGTAAAAGGAGTGGAAATCAGAAAATAACAATTTTTACATGTTTAACCTGCAGTGCTCCTGGGAACAAGACACCTGCAAGGGACACAGAACTTTGTTGCCCAGATACCCCTTCAAGGGTGAACTTGTTGCTGGGAGTGCTGTCAGCAAAGAACCTTCTCTAGCTACCAGCTTCTTCTGGGATTGCTTCAGCTGGAGAGACTCACCTCACCAAGGTCAGGACCTTGGTGGGGTGGCCCACAGCCAGTGACTGACTGAAAAGGGTACAAAGGCCTGCCTTTGGTCCAGTGCAGGACAATTCTGACAGGTCATTTTGACACCAGGGCTTGCCATTGAATCAACTGAGGTTTAGTGGTGCCTGTGTTGGTGCTGTTCTCTCCTGCCTAAGCCTGTTTCCTTCCCTTCTCTGGCACAGATGTTGATCCCTGGGGCCTTCCCTGAGAAACACCTTGCATACTGAACTTCATCCCAGAGTCTGCTTCCTGGGAACCCAACCTGCAGCAACACACTGACACGTGCAGCAACACAATCAGGCTCGTGTGATTTCAGGGGCCTGGCAGGGATATAAATGATTGAAGCTGGTTGGATTGACTATAGCAGGGAGTGGTGGAGAACTAGATGAACTGGAGAGGTTGTGCCCCATCTAAATTTCTAAAAATTGAAAAACAGCATTCTGTGCAATGGCCAACGTGTATAAGGTAAGTTCAGACCCCGGGCCTCTTGTTGATGACCTGTGCTTTAAAGGTGTACTCTCTCTTTGGTTAATGAATATATCAAACCCTGCCCTTCATATGTCTTTTGAGTTTGCTCACTGTAGGTTAGATATTAAAAGCTTCACCAACGCATGGTGCGGGGTGAACACTAGACCCTGAACGGAAGGGTCCCACCGAGGCACTGCTTGCACAAGGCCCACTTTGAGCCAGCCTCCTTTTTTGACCTTTATCTTAAATCTTAACACCTGCTATTGTCTGACAGTAGCCCTGGCCTCTCTCCTTTTCTTTGTAAGCTTTCTAGCTTGTTTCCAGCTCTGCTGTGTCTTTTTGGAAGAGCAGCCTGATTCTGTCTGGGGACATGAGCTAGCACGGGGCCCAGGGAGACAAGGATGCTGGCTACAACACTTTAGAGGTCTGGACCAATTGGGAACAGAAAACAAAGCTCCCTTTGCATGGGAGTTGACCCTTGAATATAGGTGTCACCACCTGAATGGTGGGACCATAAATTTTCTGAGGGATGGAAGTGATCTGGGCCACATCAGGTGTGTGATTTTTACTCCCAGCCCAGACTCACACTGGACTGCCCTGTTGGGTGGCTTCATTGAACCAGAGAACAAAGAGGGAGAGCAGCCCTGAGCACAGTTGCTAAGGAAACTTCCTTCCCCCAGGAGCCTGGCAATGGTGGCAGCCCACTTCAGCAGAGCTTTGCCTCACCCATGGCCCCTTGTTGTCTCCAGGAGCAGTTGAAATCAAATCCTTGAGGCAAAGTCCTCAAACATGCTTTACCTGACTGTATGGCTGAGGTTCCCAACTTAGTGTGCCAGGTTTCTGCAAGACACTGTGTCCTGCATATCTATTCATGGCTCTCAGGGGTTTATGAGAATCAGATTCCATGTGTGTGGGCCCCATACTTGTGTGGTCAGGAAAACATGTTCATGAACTGGGCTGTGTCTGAATAAAGGCATCATTGCTAAAATGAAAACCAGAGGGGGAGACAGAAAACAATTTGAACAGAAGTTGTTTATTTTAAGAAGACACAAACAGCTCTAGCTATATAAAGAATACAATTCAATTGCTGGTAGCAAGCCAGTAAGGAATGGTTTGGTTAAAACAAAACAAAACGAAACGAAAAAAATGAAAGAAAGAAAGACTAGAAAAACCCTTTGTAATATCACCCCACAAAGGGCTCCCTTCCATTTTGTGTTGGAATTTTAGAAAGACTGGGATTCCAATCCTTCTTGGTTTCTGTTGCTTCTTGAAATTTTTTTCCATGGACACATTCTCATCACTGAAGGGGTTGCCTTATTTCTGCCTTCCAGTTTAGGATACTGGTTTGTAAATTCCAGTCTACCTTATTTTCCTTAAGTGCATTGTTGGCACTCAGTGAGAATTGAACCATAGTGCTAACTTCACTAAAGTCCATCTCCTGAATATGCATAATAGGACTAGCCAATCCTCCTTCCTCATTTTGCTTTTGGCAAGTGTGGCACTTTTGCTGCCTTACAGTTAAAGGCACAAGCCTGGCTCCCTTCCTAAGCCTGGAAATCCTAAACAAAAGGCAGAAAGAAACTGTTCCATGGATGCTTTAAAATCAGGAAATCCTGAAAGTAACTCATATCTCTGACTTTTTAAAACTTAGATTTTAGTAAGTGGGTAGATCCCTGGGCTCAAATGACAGGTGGTCAGTTAAAGATCCTAAGAAGCAATTTGTTTAGATAGAAAAATATACAGCCTGAGAGGTATGTCTGAGTGACTGAGTCCTTAACGAATGAAAGTCATAGCTCTCTGTGTGTTGGCCTGTTCGGAACTGCCACAGAAGAGTTTTTTCAAATGGCTTCTTGGGAGAAGCCAGCACAAGCCAGTGGAAAAGATGAAAAAAGTGAAATGCCTCAGGAGCCCCCATAATCCCCTTCTCCTTGACCAGCCCCATCAGACCTGGACCTAGACCAGAGAACTGCTGTCAGAAGTGGATGGGGCATGTGTGCACATGTGTGTGTGTGATATATACATTAGGGAATGGGGACCTCACAGTCCAGCTGGAGAAACCACTCTTGCACACACAGGCATACACCTTGTCATTCACTCATATCTTCTCATGTTTATATGAGCAAATATGAAAATGTGACTCTGAGCTGTAGACCTCCAAGTAATAGCATTAGAGGTAGAGATGGAGCAAGATGGAGAGAGATGTGAAGGAGCTTTAAGGAATCCTTTTAGAGGTACAGGAAACAGGAGGTGGTAGTGTGTTGAATACCTGCTAATTTGGTGCTGCCCAGGGCATCCCAAGGAGCCCATCCCTGGGAGCAGGCACCCAGGAGGCAGGGGGTTTGGGGCAGGAAAAGCTGGGGGCACAGAATACCTTCTATAACTCATTGTTTTTCTTGCTGGGTCCGAGTCTAGAACAGGTCCAAATCACATTAGAAAATGGGTATGTGGACATTCTGAGTTTTAAAACCAGTCATTGGAACCAAAAGAGCTGGACATTTTTCTAGGGAATTGTACACTGGACTAGAGTCTCAGGGCCTGAGCTACCAGGATCTCCAGGGACAGCCCTAAACTTGTGATGGCAGTATGAACCACAGTTTGGGGGTAATGATGGGACAAAAGAAATAAGAAAGCTCAGAAATCCATGCTTCCCTGCCAACTTACGTTTAACTCATGGAAGCAGAGGCACATTGGCTAACCTGGATAAGAGGGCTAGAGAAAACAATGAGGGTTCCTACACTGAGATAGTCAGTGAGAATTTAGATAGATAGATAGATAGATAGATAGATAGATAGATAGATAGATAGGCAGAGAGCGAGAGATCATAAAGGGCCCCCTATTGAAGAGTAGTGGTTGGCATAAGCAGCCACTCTCCACACACCTCTGTGAAGACTTGTCTGACAATGCAGGACATGGGAAGTCAGTGAGCCGTATTATACAGCACATAAGCCAGTGATCACGTGGGGCAGGTCACAGAAATGCCAGTCTCAGAGGATAGTATGGACCAAGGCTCAGAGAACTATGACAAGTGGGCCAAATCCAGCCTGTGGCTTTTATGGCCCAAGAGCTTATAATCATATTTACATTTTTAAGGTGTAAAAACACCTTTTGAAAGGTCAAACAACAAAAAAGAATTTTCTACTGAAGCCATATGCGGCCCACGAAGCTTAAAAGAGTTACTATCTGGCCCTTTACAAAAAAAAAAAAAAATTATCAACCCCTGGTCTAATGATGGGGAAAATACCACCACCCTCTGAGCATTCCTGAAAAGAGAAACCAAAAAGGTCCAGGAGAATAAAAGGGAACAATGGAAATTACTGGAAATACCACTCCATACGACTAAGACAGCCCTAAAGGGCCACTGCCTGAAACTCCGCAGAATAATGAGGTGTGCATGAACTATGGAGGGAAACCCAAGAATAGCTAAAGAGAGAGTTAGACTAATGAGCCCTAGGCAAAGAATGTTCTGGAAAAGAGACTGCGTGCAGAAAGTATGGTTAGAGAATTCTGTTATTGTTTGATAAGATGGAGATAGAATTTGAGCCCAGGGATTGACAAAATATCAAGCTAGGTGAAGTTTCTAGGACACAACTAAGTATCTCATGAGCATGTAACAGTCTGAAAATCTCATAAAATTTAAGAAGGGAAAGATAAAGTAGACTTTAGGAAAGCCTATATTGGCTTGCTCTACTTTAAATAAACACCAATTACAAAAGTTCACACTAAAAGAAGAAGTAGAGGCTTTTAGGGGACATTGACAAGAGGATTCTTTGTTTTTCAAAAGAAATCACCAAAAGATTCCCATACATAGAAAGCTTCTCTCCTAAAAACGGAATTTGATGCAAAAAATTCATTTTTCAAATAACTTTTAAGGAAAACATCCATTGTACGAAGTAGAACACATATATTGAATTTGGAGGAAAATTAATTTTCTAAACTGAAAATCAGATTTGTCTTTGAATTCATGAACTAAAGAACTCTTGACCGTCTTTCATATATATATATATATATGTTCATTGAAATATCTGAGAAATACATGTGTCATAAAAGCAGAAGCCAGCTGTAGGTCTTCTATAAATGTAGTGCTTTAAAATGGAAAAACACTGAACCCAAAGGCAGGGGACCTGAGATTGAGGCCGGGCTCTGCCACTGCGTGACCTTGGGTGAGTTATTTAACTTTTCTGGGCCTCAGTTCCTCATCTTTAAAATGAGAAGTTGGTCCCTTTGAGCTCTAATATTCCATGACTACAGATAAATATAGAAATAAGATAAATACAACAATCTAGAAATAAGAAATATTCCCCAAAGTAAGATTTGGAGCCAGTAGAAAAAAGTAGCAATGAAATATAATAAAAAGAATAAAATTTTAACTACTAGCCAGAGTAAATATATCTCATTTAAAAATTAATGAAAGATTTGCAATTTACAATTGATCAGGAGAGATAAGAACATACACATTGATATTTCTTCACCATCACACATACAGAGGAGGAAATGAGTTTGGGGTGACTTGTACAATGAGCACGATGCTGTGTTTGCATGCATAACATTCTATAAAATTGGACATTAGAAAAGCTCAATACCACGTAAGGAATAAATTTCTATAAAGCTTGGCATTAAAGAGAGGCTAAGAGGAGTTAACTGGTTATTCCAGTTCATATTTTGTTTGAGGATTTGTTGATATCAAATTCTGCTATTTAGGCAAAATCTTAAAATCGAATATACTTCTGCCAGAGCCCTTCTAGAGAACAGCAAGTAGTTGATTCAAACTGATGATTTCTTAACACCACACAACAACATGACAATATATATCACTTAGCCAGAGACTGATCACTGTAATGATAGCAGAAACGACAAGAAGGTTGGAATCATTTGGAGAGTTGTGGCTGTAGTGATTCAGGAGCTTGAAGAAGTAACATCACTAGAAGAGACACACGTGCATGCGCATATGCCCACACGTACCCCCCACCCCCCACATCCATTCCAGGGTTGCTGCTGCTGCTGCTAGTCCTGGCACCATACTTTGAGAGGCACTGGTTTAGATTTGGGGCTTCACGGAACAAAATATATACCTATTTCACACAACCAATTATCTATGCAAACTCCTTTTTGCTAAACATATTAAAAGTGTCTCAAATGTGTGTCTATAACCATTTACTATTGTATTCTTCTATAAATCTGTTTCCAAGTCTTCTAAAACTTTTTCAACTTAATGTCATTGTTTAAATAATTAAAAATTTTGCTGCCCTTTGACAAAGGCAGCTGTTTGTACCTTTTTCCCTCTCTTGTCCGTTTAAATCCCTTATCACTTATAGCTGAAATACACACAAAGGGTTTTGGGGGGATCCGGTCTCATTCTCACACCAAGCTGAACTGATAGCACAAAACATAGATGGCAGGGAGCAGAGGCTCATGTTCAGTAAACTTGTATCTCCAATAAGTTTAATAGTCACCACCGATACTGGACGATTGACATTGATTGGACAATATTGGACACTTTCACCTTTCACAAACAGGACACATCTTCACAAACTCTTTAAATCCTTTTGTTTTTACTCAAATGATAAATAGCATTAATTCCATTTGTGTAAAAATGTTAATGTACAATTGAATTATCTAGGCTTTTTAGTGGCTTTTAGTAGCATTTCTGAGAGTCCCTTGGTTGTAGCCATATTGAACAGCACTGGATATCAGGACAATTGAATTGACTATCAATAATTTACTATAATAATTCCAGGAGATTAATGTATTTGTCATATTCTGGAGTTAGCTGTCAGGGAATTTGGCCTTTCCACGGTGAAAAAAAAACAACACTTCTGCAACTAATTGATGCCTAAAATTCTACAAGTAGAATTTCATTCCTTTGGCATAAGGTTTTTCCCCTGTTAAACTGCAAACAACCTTCAAAAGAGGTAGCATTGAGCCTTATAACCTCAAAGTAAAGGAATTTATCCCTTTCCTGAGAGCACACTTTTCTTAGCTAGGAAGAGAACAAACTAGGAGGCACTCCGAAGAGTTGGTGCTGGGAAGAAGGTCTGGGAAGAATGGAGCAGAAAGAGGAGACCAAGGATCCCAATGACCAGACCTTCAACTCATTCACTATTTTGCTGATGGGCTATCCTGCTGGCATCCCTTACTAAAATGGGTACTAACTTGCCACTTGGAGCAGGTTACTTAGAAAGCAACCATGTTTTCTGATAATAATGAAGATTCATTGATGGATATAGGCATACAAAAGTTTATAGTAGTGGAAAAACAGATGGCAATAAAAACATCTGGTGCAACAACAGGCAGGGAGTTACCCCCCAAGTCAGAAGAACCATACTTGCTCTTAGGAAGAAGATAAACTGATAGTACTTTATGGAGTGCAAATCACAGAGCCAGGACAAGGGTAAGGCACTTGCACAGCCCTGAGAGTGGGCGCCTTCTTAAATTTTGCACCCAACATGCCTCACTTACCTCACTCTAGTCCTGGCCCTGGCAAATCATATTAAACTGAAAGCTCACCATTGTGTTACACACTTGGTGCTACTGAAAGGCTGCACTGGTGAGGAAAAGAGCACTGACCATGAGCTCATCTTTTTAGGGAACAGTGCATTTATGAGGAAGAAGGCAGGTGTGTGGACAGATCTGCTCAGACTGATAGGTACAGTGGGACCGCAATCCAAACCATGTTGTCTAGAGTTAAAATGGATGTCTGGTAACATGCTTGTTGAATCTCCTCTGTCTTTGCACATTCAAGGTGATGTCTCCAGATCAATTGGTCAATCTGTGGTCATTAAGCTAACATGATTTAATTTGCTGCCTTGCTCTTGCCTCCTTCAAGGGTGAGCTGTCAACTATGGCTGCAGTTCACAGGGGTTGTGGTTAAGGGGCAAGTTGGAGCCAGGTGGAAGTCTCAGGAGAGAGACTGAGGCAGGCAAGGGAGAGGAGACACCCGCAAAGCTTCTTGTTATGCTGAGAATGACTTGCTCTCTAGCCTCAACATCTGAACCACAAATATGTAATGAATACCCAGCAAGTGCAAAGCACTCTTAACTACCGATTAACATCTCCTAGGGATGACTTCCTGCATTCCTGACTGGACTGCCTGCTACTATTGGTTGGAATCAGAGGAAACAAAGGGAGGGGAACAACTTGAATGGAAGTTGACCTCCTGGGGCCAACTTCATGTCACTTGCACCTCTTCTGTATTCCACCTTCAGAAATTGTTATCATTATTACTCATAATAGTAATAGTGGCTGTAGTAGGTTCTCTGAAAGCCTTTCTGGAGGGGCTCTCAGCCTCTCTTCTCCAGTCTCAGCAGAGTAGGTGCAGAAGGCAGCAAATACTGTGGTTTGTGCCTGGGTGGGAGAAAGAGTTGGTGTTACGATAATCAAGGGGAGGAGAGAGGTTGAGTGTTATGAGTAAGAAAGATGTTCACTTTTATGTTCATTGATGATTGGTAGAAATCGAACAGTTTGGTTGTTGTTTGTTGGGAACTAGGTCCACCTCTTGCAAAATATTAAGTGAATATTTCCAGTCCTCCATGTTACCTCTAACCACACAATCTCTGTCTGAAATCCTCGTGTGCTAATGGGAACACCACTGGGCATTTGAGGGCCACAGTGATGATGTAGAAGATGTTCTCAAAATTCCAGGCATACAGAGTGTTGTAGAGGAAAGTAAGACTCAAGGTAATTGAAAAATATACAGGTGTCTGGGTATTCAGCTTAGAATCTTTTGGGGAAACCACCAGAGGTAGCAAGGTGAGGGCAGAGGCAAACCCCACTAGAAGTAGCAAACAAGAACCTTCCAGAAAAATCAATAGAAGTAGTAAGTCCTATACTGTGTGAGTCTCATACTTGGCTTTAGAGTTCATCTATTAATGGTTCCCAAGGAGAAGGACCTGGTTGCTTTTTACCTTTGTTAGGCAAAAGCACAAACTCTCCTTCATTTTCCAACTGAGCAAGATGTTTACGTCTTTTGCAATTCTGAGTCTGGGACAGACAAGTGTGGCATTCATATATAAATTAAGGCCAGAAATGAATCTATTTTATTTCCGGTAAAACCCCTGAAATTAGGTCAGGTCTTTCAAGCCAAATAATTTGAATATCTTCAAAAGCACCTGGAAGTTTGCTGTTTATTATTTTAAGTGACTTCTGTCTAAATCAGGGGAAAGTGCTCATTGAAGGGAGTAGGTGGGTCTGGCCTGTACCCAGAAGTCTAGAATTTAGAACTGTACCAACCAAGGGCCTAGGCTTAGGGCTTCTGTGTGAGAGGTTTAAATCTTCTCAGCACTCAGTGTGATTTTTTAGGTGCTCTGTCCCCTGGAGTGTGGGCAGTTGTGCTAAGAGCTTGCTTCTCATTGGTGAGCAACACTGCCTATCAAAATCAAGAGCTGCTTGTCTCTGGGGCAGTTTCTACATCTTCCACGACCAATGAATCTGTTGGGTGAAGGGGGTTGAAGGAGGAAGGGGTCGGGGAACCGTTTGTGGAACAGTCTACAATTGCATGTGACTTTTTTTCCCCTAAGAGACGGTGGACAATTACCCCTCCATTACTGGTCAGCCAATTTTCTTTATTCAATGCTTTGTCTGTTTTCCCCCCAGAAACCAGACATATGAAAATCAAATGAATCACTGCTCTTGCTTTGCTTAGGAAATTGAACTGACAAGAACAGTTAGTGCCTATAAGCTTTGAGGTGAGGCAGCGGGGATCCCAATGATTGTTCCAAGGCTCCATCAGCAACCCATTTACCCAGTTCTTACCCTCTGTCCCCACATGGTTAACAGAAAGTTGGTCAAACAGCATAAGCTAAATGGCAAAAAGTAGGCCTTTTTTGTGTGTGTTATGGGCCATAGCAACTTGCAAGGCTGCTTTTTAGATTCTGGATATATCCTTTTACTCTATACATTCTCAGTTTTAGACCATCGTAAGACTTCCTTTAAACGAAACAAAACCAACCACAAACCACACTTACTTTCTCTCCTCCTTGAGCCTTTCATGATGCTGTTCCTTTAGCTAATTACTTCCTGTAATGAATGTTATATGCAAATGATATGAGAGTTCTTCGAATGCAGCATAAGCTGGGCACAGATCCTAGCTATCACTGTTGACAGACACTTGAAGGATCTGAAGGCGCGAGTGCGAGTCCCCTTGGCGAGATCAGAGTGAACAAATGACTGCCTTGTTTGTTGGCCGAGCTTGGTTCATCCAAATCAACTTGATCCTGACCTTTTCAAACTAAGGGGTGGGGGGGAGGATCTGTATGTTGTTGAAACTCATCACCCTGATCACCGTGTAGACAATCAAACTGCAAAAGGCATGAAGTTCAGGACAGAGTAACATTCATATTTTTCACAAAAGCCATACAGTCAACCCCATGCCAAAATAAGTGCACACCTGCAAACCTCTAGAGGGAGAGAGCTACACTGTGATTAAAGAGGCATCAGAGTCTTTCTGTTTTTCCACAAAGTCATCAAGGCCTCACCAGGAAAATGTATCATCAGCAATGGCTCCCCAGGTCCCCAGGTTTGGCAGTCCTCAGTCTGCTCTCACACTGTGCCCCTCAGTGACAGGAGCCATGGATGGAGCAGCCGGTCATTGTTTTAAAAGATGGCACATGTGTCCTTGTATCTGAGAATTTTTTTCTTAGTGCATACCACTGGTGGGAAATAAGGAGAAGATCCGTAGTCAGTAATGTCAAGATGTTAAGTATGAAACTGTAAAATGTCTGAGCATGATTAAAGTGCCTGATGACTTTAGTTCTAGATAAAGTGGTCTCTCTCCTGCTGTCCAAAATGTGAGTTAAAGTAAAAGAAGTGTAGGCTCTTTTGATATGTTCATGGTTTCTTTTTAAAAACTTTTCTCTTCCCTCTTTTCTATTCAAGTTTAGTAACTGAACCCTACTTGATCAACTCCGGGCTTAGGTACTGGGGCTATCAGTGGTGTCGTAGTCTTTTGAAAATTGTGCGATAATTCTCCGAGCCAGTGGGTTAGTGGTCTTCAGCAGTTCAGCTGCCGAGGGGCGGGACCTTGGAGTTGCCTTACTACCCTTCTTCTGTAGCAAGGCCTTGAAATCATCATTTCTGCCAGCATCTAGGCTGGCACTGCCGCTTGACCCTGCAGAGGCAGCTGACTCACTAGTTGGAGAATCAGCTGTGTTCCTTATCGGTGAGTAGGAGCTCGGTCTGCTGCCTCCGGCAAAGGCCTCTCCGGGCTCCTTCCAGCCAAGTAGCTTTCTTTTGGACCTAAATAAGGGAAAGTTTGCTTTGAGTGAATTCATGGGGCAGACATTTCCTAAGGCTTCATATAAGTTCCTGTATGCCAGTGATGTGATCTGGGAACTTCTATGCAGCAGCTTTGCAAGCACTTGCACTCCCCACCTTTCTCTCGCTCCACTAAGTCCTTGGGCTCCCTTGTCTGGTCCCTCTCCCTGTACTCCTTTCAATGCCTGCAGCTGGAGTCATTGGCCTGCACCTGTAGGCTCAGCCTGCCCAGCTCTTGGGACTGAAGAAGAATTTAAGGAGTCAAGCTCAGTGACTGATCAAGACAGCTTGGGAACTGACCCTGCTCTAAACTGGTGCTCTACCTCCAATAACTGGGTTCTTTCCAGTTTCCTCCTCACTGAGCCCCTACTTTGTGCCCCTGTCCAATAACTGGGTCCCCATCTGGCCCCCCTTTCACCTAAGTTCCTGCTCTGATACTCGGCCTGGTGCCCCACTTTACTTCTTGATAAGATTTTTTTTGTACAAAGAATTCTGTAAAGGGTTAAATGTCTCCAACTGTAGACAAAGCTGTGAGAAAGCAGATGGAGCCACAATAGGCTGAGCAGTTGCTAGGAGACGAGGGGCCTCTCATTTGGCACCTGGTCCTCCCTTCCCCACCCCTCCTCCACTTCACCCAAAGATGTCAGTGAATTGGTGATGTGAGGTCCTGGACTGCTTTCACATATGTGGGTATCTGAACTTGTCTCCAGTTTCAATTATAATGGCTGCTTAGAGATAGCAGTTTGTCTTTTGGTATAGAAAGAGAAGGCAATTACAGTAGGAATTAAGGTAATTGGTCCAGACCTGTGTATCACAGTAAATAAATCTTCAGTTGTGCGTGAAGCCACAAACACATCATCATCATCTTCTGCAATCCATTCAGCTGTTTTATCACTGATAACACTTTTCTCTTCGGTGCTGGTTTCCATGGAACTCCCTAGATATAAAAACCAGAAGGAATTACTTTGACCACAAAAGTAGGGACAAAGCCCATTCTCATCTGTATTTCATTTGATGTTCAAAGCAACTCTGGAAGAGCAGCAGGGCAGAGACTTTTAATGATGTTCAGAAGGTTAGTGATTTGGTCAAGGTGGACTGAATGCTGAAAATCAGCCTGCGTCCCTGCCCTCTCATGCCTCTTCTGCTACAATGGGCTGCTTGAGCATTCTCTTGTTTTTAATGGATCCTTTTTAAAAATCAAGGAGCTGAGAGCAATCTAAAGCAGTGACTCAACCAGTGGGTGGGAGTGGCACCTACCTGAATTTCAGAGGGGGTCTGAGGGGTTTGAGGAAGAATATTCTAAAATTATCTCTGACTTTTATTTGTTTGACTGTTTTAATCACAATGATCTAATTTATATTGAAAGTCCAAATCAGCTTAAGGAAGGCCATAAGATTTTAATGTTTGGCGGTGGCTGGTGTGGCTCAGTGGATTGAGTGCCGGCCTGCAAACCAAAGGGTCGCTGGTTTGATTCCCAGTCAGGGCACGTGCCTGGGTTGCAGGCCAGGTACTCAGTAGGGGACATGCAAGAGGCCACCACACATTGATGTTTCTCTCCCTCTCTTTCTCCCTCCCTTCCCCTCTCTCTACAAGTAAATAAATAACAATAAAAAAAGATTTTGATGTTTGGTGTTAAGAGTTCAAAAAAGGAAGAGAAACATGGATGAACCTGGAGGACATTATGCTTAGTGAAGTGAGGCAGTCACAGAAAGACAAATACTGTATGATTCCACTTACATGAGGTCCTGAGAGCGGTCAGATTGAAAGACAGAAAGCAGAATGGTGGTTGCTAGGGCTGAGGGGAGGGAGCAATGGGAAGTTAATGTTTAATGGGTGCAGACTTCAGTTTTGCAAGATTAAAAGAGTTCTGGAGATGGATGGTGGTGATGGATGCATCAGAGTGTGAGTATACTTAACGCTACTGAATTGTACACATAAAATTGGCTGATGTGGTACATTTTATGTTATGTGTATTTTGCCACAATGAAAACAAAAAGAGACAAGAAAGAAACCCCAAAAGGATGAGAAATATTATCTAACTTAGTCTTATTGTTCCAGAAAGAGCTAACCATCTAAGAAAGTGAGCTCCTTTTCCCATCAAAAGCCTGCTGCTGGTAATACATTTCATTGCTTCAGAAGCCTGCAAGCCCACCATGTCACTTGAACTCAGTCTGGGAAGGTACCCAGTCTTATGCATGAAACTAAACTCAGTGTGGCTAGTTCAAAGTACTGTACAGTGAAGGGGGGAGAGAGAGAGAGAGAGGGAAAAGAAGAGAGAGAGGGAGGGATAGATCGTTCCTAGGGCAGAGGAAGCATGCCTGACTAGGTAGATGGGCTCCTAAGGCCCTAGGATGCTAAGACCTAGTTTCATTTCATCACCTTGGCACTGGGGGTTCCAGGGTAGACTGGCTCAAACTAAGCCTTGGAGATCTGTCCCTGGGTCAGTTCCAATCCCAAGGGCAGTGAGGCCTATTAATAGTAACCCAAACCCTCAAGACATGTCCTTACTGACTTGGTCATCCCATGGGTCACTGGCTTCTGTTTCTGTTTCTGGCATTCTCAGTCTCACCTCTCCTGGGATTGAAAGGAAAAGCCAGCAGATAGTTTACTAACCCAGAGGGCTTGCCTCCCTTTCACCATCAGCGTGTGGCATTGAAGTGGTCCTTGTACCAGGTGATTGCAGGTGGTCGCTGGTTGAGGGACACTTGGCATCTTCCTCCAGAGTGATGATGGGGCTGACAGGCAGCCTTGGTTCAGCCCCATAGGCCTCCATGTGAGCTGTAGGTGAGGTTAGAGGCAGGTAGAGAATGCTGGGCTTTTTTGGTACAGGAGGTGGAATCTTGCCTTTCTTCTTCTCAGCTTGTTCCTGGCTCTGGAGGCTAATTCTTTCAGGCAGAGCTCTCACCTTGGGGCCCTCATCCTCTGTGCTTCCTTGGGGAGGTTGCTGTGTTCCTGAGCAGAAGGCACCAGAGGAACTGGCAAAAGGTGTGAAAACAACAGATGATGATGCTGTTGACTCCCCTGGGCTTCTAGCCTCAGGGAAGCTGAAAGACTTTGGTTTCTGTACCACCGTGTAGATGTCTGGAGGGAGTGGCCTCTTGTGTTGAATTGAGCTCTTAGGGGTCATAGCCAATGTAGGTGAAGTGAGAGGGTGCTCCTCAGGGACAGACAGTGGCTTATGGACCAAGCTTGGAGGCCTTCGGGCCAGCGGGGGTTTCTCGGCTATAGGAGGTTTCATCTTTCTCTCTGGCAAGGCGAAGACTTCTCCTCCCGATTCCTCAGCATAGTCAGGGCTCTCGATGTCATCTTCTGGCTCAGATTTGCTGACTGACCTCAGGCGAACAGAACGTAGGTCAGACTGAGTAACCATGGGCATGATTGGCTGATTGGGACTAGTTTTCTGGAGCAGCTTGGCCCCAAAATTTGTATCTGAGTGATGCCGGCTCACCTTGGTTTTGCTTCGGATAGAGATACTCATCCCAGACAGATCCAGGTAGGTAGACGAAGTCAATGGGAGGTCAAATGATAGTCGTGACTTGGAAATTTTCTCCATTGGTGATGTTGGGGGTAGTGATGACTTCCTTTCAGGTACCACTGGACGCACCCGACCACTGCCGCTCGGTGGGGGCAAGTGGCCCAAGGTCAAGGACATGGAGACAGTGGGTGTTGGTGTCTCTGACTGACTGGAGTATCCACTGGAGGGTGACATCAGCCCAGTGGGCCTTCCTGGGGAGGGTACCTCCCTGGCCTCTACCTCGATGGAGAGTTGTGAAGGTGTTGTAGCTCTAGAGGTAGAAGGGGAGGCAAGAGACTCTGAGCTGCCCTGAACTGGAGTACACTCAATGACCGTGGTGCCAGTGGCAGTGCTGGAGCTGGACAAGGACTGGTAGGTGTCACCAGATTTCCAGTCAGTAAGATACCAATGGTGGGAGAATTGTGTACCTTCTGGGTCTTTGAAGGTAGGCACGGCTGGGTGACCCTGGGATGAGTGATGTCCTTGGTGTTCCAAGGAGAGGCAAAGGCTCCTGGGCCTCTGATCCTTGGGTAGTGCTGACCCACTTTCTGGCTCATCTTTGACCAATGAGACACTGCGCATTGGTGGGGAAGGCTTCTTTTTGGCCTTCTTGAGTGAGATACTCTTGGATCTCTGCCTTCTATGCTGGGCCTGCTGTTGGGAACTAAGGGAGGCAATGTTGTCAGCACTGTTACTGCCCTCAGAACTTGTACTGGCATAAGGCAGGGCACAGGCTTCACTGGACTTCTGCTCCTCATTGTAGTCCACATCTGTGGTGCCTGAGTCTGTGGGCACAGACAGTGACCGCTCCCGGAACCTGCTGGCCCCACCTGGGCCTGTCTCCAGTCTTGAGGTACCACTACCAGTCAGAAGGCCAATATTGAAGGGTCGCTCCGATACTTGCCTTCGTTGCATAGGATGTTCAGAATAGCCAGCTGATCCACTGCATCCTGCTGGGTTATCACGAATGACAAAAACGGTGGCAGCCTCCTTAGGAACCAGAGGTGGCAGTGTGTGCAGAGAAACCCATGCATTCCCAGAGGAAGGATTTTTTCCATTTTCATTGACTTGATTGCTCTGACTGGTGGCACTCGGAGTCATATAGGTAAAAGCATCTCCCTTCCAGGAAGCAGAGAATGTAGATTCTGTTGGTCCATTGCAAGAACTGGGGACACTATACACCATTCCCACGCTTTCCATGCCAGGAGGCTTGGTGCCACCACGCACCTGGGGAGGTTCTTCCAGATCACTAGAAGGATTTCTCAGTACTGGTGAACTGAGATTTGGGAAACGAACTTCCTGACTGACTGCAACTCTTCCATGAACGCCTTCTGGAACAGAATGACTGTGCTTGATGTCTGAGCTGGTCGAGCGAGCTACCCTGCCTGTGGGGCTGTTGCTGTGACCTGGAGAAAGGAAATACAGAATGTTAGTGGTGCAATCAGGGATCCCCCAGCAGCTCCTGTGATGGCAGCACCAAATTTTTGCCAAGAAGCATTTGCCAACAACTTGGTCAGAATTCCTTGGTTCTTCCTTTCCATAGATGAGAATGTGGGGGAAGTTGGGTCCTTGCCCATCATGACACGGTGAGTCATGGGGTGCCCTTGAATTATCCAAATGGCTGCCAAGGACTTTCCAGTTTTGATTATTTCTTTTGGAGCTAAAGTGGCAGGTAGAGACTAACCTTGCGTTTTTCCTGGGCTTTCACCCCAGGCTCATGAAACTGTCATAGATCTCAATGTTCACCTCTCCTAAGATGAAAGCAGAGGCTTGTGAACTATAAAGGACAGCACTGTGTGACTTTCAGCTCCAGCAATGAATTTGGAGTATGCCACAGCTGGAAAGCCCAGAGTGTAGTTGCATTTTTGGCACCTGTCACGTTTTAGTTTTGCCACATGAAGACTTAAGCTAAGCTATGGATGTGAGGGAACCATTCAGATATTCAAAATCCCCTAAGATTTCTCATACACACAACAGTTATTACTGTTCTGTCATCATTACTATTACTACTGCTGCTGTGATAAAATTTATAGTAACAGGCACCATCTGCTGAATGCACACTATGTATCAGGCACATGGTAGGCAAATTACATACAATAACTCCAATCCTCACAACAACTCCACCAGGTTGGTATCATTATCCCCAATTTATTGTTGAAGAAGCTGAGGCTGAGAGAGGTTCCGTAACTTGCCCAAGGCCTCACGGTTAATAAATGGAGAGTCTGGGTTTGCATCTACTTCTCAGGCCTGTGCTCTTTGGACGGCATTCATTTAACAGCAGTAATGGTTCTGTTAAGATGGTGCTTTTAATGATGATTCCCCCTTGTACCTACTTGCATAAACTTGATGTATACAGTTTTGTTCCATTTATAATGGGAAACAATAACATAATAAATGTATAGCCTGGGAGACCAGCTCTTCATGTTCAGTTGCTCCCCTTGACCAAAGGCCCTTGGTTATATTTACTGGAGACCTGGCCTGCAACCCAGGCATGTGCCCTGACTGGGAATTGAACCAGCAGCCCTTTGGACCACAGGCCAGTGCTCAATCCACTTGGTTATCTTTAATTGCCACATTGGGTTTTTCAGGATATCCAAAACCCACCCCCTCAAATTATTCCTGTTCCCCATCACTGCAATACCATCCGGGTGGCAGGATAGGAGGAAGTGAGCAAGGGAAGGGTCTGGGGGATCAGCTGTGGTGGGGTCACCTTGGTCTCGCTGGGAAAAGTTAGAGAATCCAATAATGGTCCGCCTCCGCCTCAGGGTGGACTTGGGGTTCACGGCTGTCTCTGTATTAAACAATGAGTGTCGCAAACTTGCATGTTTATCAAACTGCTGCCCTGTAGCCAAAATAAAGACACTTGGATGCATCTTGGTTTCTGTTTATGGTACAGTGGAAATGGGCCTGAGGCAGAGAGAAGGGATGATGGCAGTAGCGATGAGCATGAATAGCATCCAGGCAGGTGGCCCTTCTTCCACATCTCTCCCAACATGACCCCAGATACCCAGAGCCCCAAGACATACATGCTGACTTTCATAGGCCACACCCAGGGTCACCTGTGAGTATTAGGTGGCCGAGAGCCATGGTTTTCAATCCTGGCTACATGTGGAAGTAAACCAGCCAGCTTCTGAAACTCTAATACCTAGACACCACCCCAGAACATTTAACTCTTTGGGAGGAAAGCCCAAGTAAAAGCTACTTCTCAGACTCCCCAGGTGGTTGATTATTAAGATGTACAGATTAGGGCATGAACCACTGCTACAGAGAGACAGGTTGAGACTAGAGGTTGCTTGATTGTAATATTTTCTTAAAGAAAGCCTTTATGTGGGCCAGAGGACAGTGTCTCCAAGAAGCTGCTTCACCTCCCCCCACCATCCAGGAATCTGCCTGACATTCTGTCCTCCAGCCACCTTTGACTACATTTTGGTGGTGACTGAGATCTATTTCTCCTAAAGCACTGGGTCAGTCTTTGTTCCTGTGGAACTGCTGGGCCAGGGGCAGGGTGAGATGGGGGGTGAGGTCTGCTGCTCCCCTCACTGTCTCTCATTCAACAGTTGTCTAACCAAACCCTCCCCTCTCAGCCTCACGGCAAGTGACTCTGTGGACAAAGTTCAGGGCCAGCCTTATTGCAAGTAAGATAGAAGTTTAGAAACAAAGTGTCCACTGTCACTTTGTGAGTCTCTCATCTCAGTTCTCACCCATTTTTATACATCTCCTTAGGCTTTGGGCTCTATTGCCTGCCTCTGATTTCCTGAGAGGACACCAGTGGCACTGGATGACCATATATCCAGGGAACATCACCATGTGTGGCCAGAGCTGTCCTCCTCCTCTTCATCAACTTTTCCCAGAATATCACAGGCCAATTCAGCTCACAGGTTACCTCTGGTCCCTTTGGGTCATGAAGTCTTTATTTCACCAGATTGCTGGCCCTATCTCCTTCTGAAACAACCAACCCTCCTCCCCTTTCGCTTTCAGCCAGTGGAATGCGGAGCACAAATTAATAACGTGTGTGGTATAAGTGTCCCATATCCCCAAAGTCATATCCAGCTGAGCTACACACATCATGTTCTCCACTCTCAAGGTAGTACTGGGCTCCTCTTTGGTCTTTTTGGCCTTGGCCTCTGTTACTTCCCTTATTAAACACTTGCCACACCAGTTGAGGAGGCCCACCTCACTAGAAGATCAAGTGTCAACTTAAAGTGCCACAGGCCTGTGGCCCATGCCCTGGGTATGAGTGTCCCTTTTACCACAAGCATTCTGAACCGCACACTTTCCCTCAGAGTCCTATCCAGACATGGCTTCTGGCACAAGAAGTTTTCTTTCTCCAACCCAAACATAACTCAAACACTTCAAATTTCCATAGATGCTGCAAAGAGCATACAAGTTCATAAAGTTTCAGAGTTTCCTGTTAAGATCAATTTGTTTGCTATCAAATGGTCTCAGTTAATGTGGTACTGCCAATAGAGGGTGAAGAAAGAGCAGCCAGAGCCCCCTCTTCTGCATGCCTCTGTTCCCTGGCGAGAGCTGTGACCTTGACAGTGCAGGGTGAGCCAGTAGCAAAGAAAGTCTCGCTCCCTCCCCCAGCACCCAGTGCATTTGATGGTCTGTAGTTGGCATGGAAAGAAGCAAACAGAAGTGGTGCTAAGCAACTCTACCAGAGATGTTGATGGGCACAATGTCAGAGTGCGTGGAGCAAGGCTGAAGCCACCGCTTCTCCTCTAGGATGGGCAGAGGGAAGGGGCTATTCCAGGCAACTTGCTTGTCGGCCGTGGTAGACAGGCTCAGGGAGGCCTCAGGGGCCCTCACACCCTGGGTGGTAGTCTCATCCTCCTTCAGCTGCTGTTTTGTAGGCTGTTGGGAAAGAAGGTGATGGGAAGGGTGTGCTCCTGACTGGAGATGAGCCATGCCCGCAGGATGACTTGTCTAAGCAGGGTGGTTGGAGGCTTCGTCTGGGAGGCAGGAAAACACAGACAGGCTGCCAGGCCAGACACCTGCTGTGCAGCGCCCATCTTAGCTGGGCCTCAGGGTAGCTCTGTTGGTGAGCAGAGGGGAGCAGCAGCTTCCGGTGGATAATGTAAGCAGCTCAAGTCCCCCTGTTGCTGGGTGCAGGGTGAGCTCTGCATGCTGGCTCTCCCAGGCGGGGGACAAGGCAACTCACCATCAATACAAACTCCAGACGCCTGGCAGACTGGGGCCTTGGGCTAGGGGTGGGCTCAGGGGCCTCATCAGCAGAGCGGAAGGTCTGCCCCAGCAGTCTGGCCTCCGAGTACTGTTCCTCATATTCTTCTGAAAAATAGCACAGTGGATACACACTCTAGGGGGCCATGGCCAAGTGCTGGGCAGGGAAAGGACCATGAGCCAGGGCTCCTGCTCTAGCTGCCAGGCCTGACTTGCATGGTTTCTTTAAGATATTTCCTGGCATCTGAGCCTCTGGATTCGGAAATAGAAAAATGCCTACTCCCTGGGGCTATGAGAGCCAAGGAGAAAAGAGAATCAATAAATTTGAGTTGTGCTGGTCCTGAGACTAAGCCTTTGCCTCAGTGGTCCCCACTGTGCCCAACTTAGAGAAGAGGCTCAGAATACAGACACCTTTTGCTGCTTTATGCTGTAAGGTCCTCTTTTTGAAGCCCTGCAGCTCTTCAGGTTTTCTGCAGCCCTACATGGGAAGTGACCTGTGTGAAGCACGGGGAGACTTGTATTGGGAAGTCCAATGTGCAGTGCTCCCTTGAATGTCAAGAACTCTTGCTCGAGACTCCAAGGGCCTGGCTTCCTGCACCTTAGTCCCACTGTAGGTGGTAACAGGTCCAGGGGAGCTTAGGTGAAGGACAGGGAAGTAAGAGGAAGTGGCAGAGGAGGAAGGAGAAGTTCAGGGGCATTGTCAAGGAGTAAGAAGGATGCATGAGATTTGAACTGGTTTCATTTAAGTGATGAATTCAAAGGGAGTGAGGGAATCCGATGAAATGAAGGAAGTGAGAGTCAAGAATCAACAGGCATGGCTCTATGCACATTTGAGCCAAGACATTAAGAATCATAAACTTGGAGCCAAGGAGTAGCCTCAAAGGTTGTCTGGTCCAACACCTCATTCTGGGCACAGACTTCCTCCTCAGCAGCCCTTCAACGTGCCTCTTCAGCCTCTGAACACACCCAGCAGAGAAGGGGAGGGGGGCAGCCTTCCTCCCCAGGCCACTGATTCCATCCAAGGACAGTTGGGGCTGTCAGGTGTCAGGAAAGTTCTTCCTTATCTTGAGGTGAAATCTGCCTCCCTCTAAGTATCCTCCCACTAGTCCTAATCCTGCCTGTGGTGACAACACAGAACACACTGACTCTTTTACTGCACAGTAGCTCCTCTCTTATCGGAACACAAAGCTCATGGTGTCCCTTGGAATCTTGCTGCTCTAAGGTCACCACTGCCTTGGCAAGGAGATGGGGGTTATGGCTGTAGTCCAGTTGAGTGGCTATCTGCCATTTTCTATTCTCCACCAGCGTTAATCTTCATTGGCATGAATAAATGAGAGCTGATGTCTTTTCACATTTAATTTAATGTTCACTTAAGATGTGTCTACTGAGTACCTCTCGGGGATCCAGCCCCGTGCCAGGTGCTTCTGGAAACCTAAGAGATGTGGTTCTTTATGTTGACAAGCTCAGTCTGGTTAGGTGGACAAAGTATATATCCAAGGTTAATAGACGAATGAGTAAATGAATGCACAGATGAAAGAAAGAGCAGTTCAGAACTATACTAGTCCTCTTGAACTGGATGGTACAAAGTGCCTCATATGAGTGCTTATGGAGGGAATGGTGCAAAATGCAGAACTCGTGTTAAAGGTTTTCTTGGATGAGGCAAGAATTGAACTTAAAACAAAGTGTAAGGATTGGAATGGGGTAGAGGAAGGGCTTCTAGCCTTGGAAAAGAGGTCTGAATGGGACGAGAGGGCCTGAAGGAGGTATGGAGCTTGTGACTTAGCATTGAGGTTTTATGTATATTATTTTATTGAGATATAACTTATCTACAGTAAAGTGCATGAATCTTAAGTGTATAGTTCAGTGAATTTTGACATATGTGTTCCCCCTTGTAACCTCCACCCAGGTATTTACAGCACACCAGTAGTTTGTCTCATAGGTCTGAGGTTTAAGACCACGTATGGTGGATAAATTCCTCTGGTCATTGTGTATGCTTTTCCTATTGGAAGGTCTTATCAAGGGTCACCTTATTTTGTTTTGTTTTTTTCTTTTATATTAACTTTAGTATTGTGCCTAGCTCAGCCAATGTTCCAAAAGACATGTGCTGGGAGTTGACGTTACATCTCATCAGGGTGTCTCCAGCAGCAAGATACTCTTGCTAAGCAATTTACTTACACTCTATTTTTAACTCTGACAAAAGTGTGCCATGTGGGGAATTCCCATTTTAAAGATGACTGATTGACTTGAAGCTCAGAGAGGGTGTGTATCTGCATAATGTCACACAGCTAGGTAGGTGTATGATTTGAACTAGATTCTAGCTCTGTGTGCTTTCCAAGTCTGGGTTTTCCTCCTCTGCCTGTGGGTGCAGTGTGACTGCTCAGGCACTCTGACTGGGCTGTTTCTCTGGGTGGGGTGGACCCAGCTTTGCACACTATGACCTCAACGACACTGGGTTGGGAACTGGGGATGAACTGAGTGCAGTAGCTACCCAGGAGACATGTGGGCAAGGTTAATGCAAGAGTAGAGTGAAGTCCAGAGCAGAAGATCTGCAGGTGCCTTTTTTGGCCGAGTGACAGCATTCCAAAGGCATGCATGGGTGATATGGCAAGAGAAGGTCTGGAAGGCATGTGGGCCACACTGTGGGGGTCTGTCTCATCCAGCTGTCTTTGGAAATGGTTTGACCCAATGCCCTGTTTCAGTTTCAGTCCTTTCCCCCCCATGTAGTGCTGAACTAAAAAAAAGGGGGGAAGGAGGTGGTGGGAGGTGGTAAACACCATAGAAATAGGACCTTTTAGAATTGTGAGTCGAGAAGGCAAAAGATGGAAAATGTGTTCTTTGTTTTTCAACGGGTTTTACAGTGTTCTCTCTTTTTCTCTAGCTGGTCCCTGTCCTCTCTTCTGTGCCTCCCTCCAGCCGCTGCACATCTGGCCTGTGGGGTCAGGCCGCAGCCCCACTCCCTCTCGGTACCTTGCAACAGGCTCTGGAGATTAAGCTGCGCCTCGCGAAGCAGCTCCTCTACACTCGGGGGCCTGCCTGAGGAGAGGAACACGTTCACTGGCTGTCGCCATGACGACCTCGAGTGGGCAGTCGCTGTCGCATTTTCCCGACCCGAGTTAGCTGCAGCTAGGGAAGGAGAGAGTCAGTGAGAGGCTCAGCCGAGGGGTGGGCGCGGCGGCCACTGGGCGCCCGCGGTTCCCGAAGTCCCGCCCCTGCTGGGGTGGGGAGGCGGGGCGAGGCTGTGCTTAAAAGGCGGGGATCCCGCAGCCGCAACATTTTTCCTCGAGAGATCCTGCAGCGGTCTGCTCCATCCCGGTCTGCCTGGGGGCTGCTGTCTTGCTGCCCACGACTTCCGCTCGGCTCCGCTCGGTGCCTCTCGGCTCCCGCTGCCGCCCGCCCTCTCCGATCCCCAAGACGAGGTAACGTGCCCTGGGCCCAGCCTCTGGGCCTTGTGCCCGGAGCTCCCGCCCTCCCTCCTCGTCCCAGTGGGTGTGGCTCGGCCTACCCTGCGCTTGCCGCCGCACTTCGCTCCCCTCTGGGGCCCCACCACATTTCGGCCTCCTTTCACGGCCCCTAGCTCGGCATCCCCACCCCGAGTGCCCACCCTGCTCGCGGACCCAGGGACCCAGGCGAGTCCAGATGTCCGAGGCATCAGGAAATCTCAATAGCCTACGCATGGCGAACGTGGCCCTGCGCGAGGAATTAAATGCCCTTCGAGGGGAGAATGCCAATTTAGGCCTTCAGCTAGGAAGAGCCCTGGCGGAGGTGAATTCCTTGCGGGGCAATGTCTCCAGCTACATCCGCTGGCCAGTGCCCGTCCTTGCGGAGGAGAACTTTGAGTTCCCGCTCAACGAGATAGACTCCTTGCCCGAGGGTGAAATGCCCTTCACACGCTGGCCTCCCCCACGCACGGAGCCCGAGTGCGCCCCGGAGGAGCTGTTGATGAATGGGACCCAGGACTGCGGCACCTCTGATGGCCAGGTTGACCCTCCCCCGCAGCCCAGCCAGTCCCCGCCGGCACTGCCCCCGCCCGCCTCCAAGGAGCTGCCCCCGCAGCCTCCTGTGCCACCTCTGGAGCGGCCTGAGCTAGAGCCCTTTTCAGGCGATCCGGTCTACCTGCCTGAATTTCTGATGCGGTTAGAGACCTTTATAGCCGACCACGAGGATCATTTCCCCGGGGGTGCTGAGCGGGTGGCTTTTCTGATCTCTTTTTTCACTGGTGACGCCAAGGACTGGGCCGTCTCAGTCACCCAGGAAGGAAGCCCCCTGCATGCCAATTTCCCGCGCTTCCTGGATGAAATCCGTAAGAAATTCTGTGGCCCCATCCCCCCAAGTGTGGCGAAAAAGGCCATCCGCAAGCTCAAGCAGGGAGACTGTACCCTCGGCAGCTATGCAGATGCTTTTCAGTTCCTGGCCCAATTCTTGTCTTGGGATGATTGTCGCCTTCAAAACCAGTTCCTCAAAGGCCTGTCAGAATTCTTCCGCAAGGAGCTCTTGTGGTCAACAGAAATGGCCGACCTGGACGAGCTGATTCTCGAATGTGTGGAGATAGAAAGGAAAGTGCGTGTCCCCAAGCCAATCCCGCTCCCTGGGGTTCGCAATATATTCTTCCCTTTTGCTGCAGACCCTAATGTCGAGGGCAGTGGAGAAGAAGAGCGCTACAGTGAGGATGAAGATGCAGAGGTGCGCAGGCGCAGGCTTCACGACAAGGACCAGCGGAGGCGTGCAAGAGCTATTCAGGAAGAGATGAGGGAGCAGGAGGAGGAGAAGAGGAAGAAGGAGGAAGAGATGAGGAAGAAGGAGGAGGAGATGAAACAGAAAAGGGAGGAGGAGGACGACGACGATGAGGACGAGATCGTGGTGGTGGATGTTGTCGACGAGGAAGAGGAGGAGATGAGGAAGAAGAATGAGGATGAGAATAAGGATGAGGATAAGAGCCAGGAACCAGGGCAGGAGCCAGAGCAGGAGCCAGAACAGGAGGAAGAGACCGAGGATGAAGCCCAGGATGATGACCTAGATGAGCTGATGGAGGTGGAGCCAACCTATGCCAATGCTTCATCCCAGACTACTGGGTACTACCATGAAAATTTCCTAGATACATCGCCTCCAATAATACAGCCCAGCAGACGGAGGAACCAGAATCGAGTCCCACTGCTGGAGGGCCTTCCAGGTACCAATTCGCCTTTCTACAGTTCACCACCACTGATTCGCCGAGCAGGTCGCTTGGGGCAACGCCATACTCGAAGACGGCCCCCAGTGCTATTCCGCCTCACTCCAAGACAGGCAGGGCATCGGGCTTCCCGTGGCCGAATTCGCGTGTGAGTGCTGGGGCAAGATGGCCACCCGGAACACACCCTTCTACTGCGTTCCCTGCCCCTGCTATTGCTGCCACACCTGCCCCATTTGCTGACCAGTACTTAAGGGAGTTCCAGACCTAAATAACCTAAAGAAGACCTGTAGAACTCCAGACCATCTTGCAGCCCTGGCCAGGGAGTGACACATGCCCAACCAAAGCCACCTGGGAAAGGAGGGGTCAGCAATAGCTGTCCTCTTGACTGGGCATTCTGCTCAGCCCTGCCACAAGTTAGCAAGCAGATTTCTGGGCCTATTCCCATAAATGAACTGGTCACCCCCTCGTATTTCCCCTCTAGTTGTTCCTTACCCTGTGTTCTATGCTTTTATCCACTCTGACTGGCTCACCAGGACTTCACCCAATGCCTCACTGCTCTGCCCCAATGAGCAAAAGGACAGGCTACACTGAACTCCTAATGCCACTGAGGCCACTAATTATCAGACATAATGGATGGAGAGCAGGATGCTATCAAGAAATCTGCCTAGAAGCCTACACTTGCTTCAGCCTCCAGCAGAAGGGCCCTAAAAAGGACCCTACATATAGCCCAGTGAAGGTGGGCAAAGCTGCATGTCAAAGGGACAACTTGGCTGAGGTTTGTCCTTGACTGACTGAGCAAGCTAGTTCCACCCTCCCACAGACTACTACATCAGGGCCCTTGAACTAGCTTGCCAAATCTGGGGCCCTCTCCTCTTACCACACTGCCCTCCTGGGCATCCCCGGTGGACAGAACCCAGTGTTACCACTTCCCTTGATGTTGCCTGGAAGATGGGGGAGGAGTAAGAGGAAGAGGACCAAAAAGAAGCAGCAACAACTCAGTATGACATTGTGAGGAGTAACCGTTTCCTTAGGGATGGTGGTCTCCCTGGGCTGGGTCTTGGACAGCAGCACCCAGCCAAAGGTCTTTGCAGGAGACTTGCCATGCTTGGGGGTTCACAGAGGCCTAACTGGCCTTTCCTTCCTGGACCAACAAGGAGAAAAAGGGCCCAAGCCCTGCTCTTTAACTTCAATTTAAAGAGTTCCTTAGTTGTCAGAAGGGAGAGGAAGTTTCTCTGTACAGACTGCAGCCTCGCAGCCAAGATATTCTCACGTCTCTTCCATGGCTGGGAAGCCATGGCCTGATGCTGGGCTTCAATGAGATGGTAAGGCTTGACAGGGTGACGGCCTCCTAGTAACTAACTCCTGGGACTTCTGGGTACAAACTTCAGGACCCTTATAACGAGTCCCACTGCTTGCCATGGGTCCAGAAACCACTGCTTGTGCAGTGAAAAGGACATACTATGTCACTGGCCACAGAATGCCAGCCAAACCCACTGCTGGCCTGAACTGCCCTTGACACTGAGCTGCCTGCACAGTGCCTGGCAGCTGGGCAAGTGCAGCCAAGGTGTCTGTGGCCAGAGGGAAGGAGGCATAGTAAATTAAGCCTGTGTTCTTCACTGGAGTCTGACAGATAACCTCAGCCCAGCCTTAGGGTTTTGAGCCTCCTGGAAGCAAGAAGAAGGAGCTGGAGGAAGAGGAGTCACAAAGAAACCCAGTTCATCTGCTGGCTGGTTGCTGGTGAGATCTATTCATCAGTGGGAGGTAAGAAGCCCTTTTGTTTATCACACATTTCTCAGCTGGGGATCAGCGGAGCTGGGTTCCTATAACCTGTTGCTACCTTTTCAAAAGGCCTCCCCCTCCTCCAAAGAGAAGAGTGATGCCTAATCATTACAGAAAATTTGGACAATAGAGAAAACTATAAGGACAAAAAACCACCCAAACATTCAGAAACCCAGCACACAGAGGCAAGTATTATTAACACTTAGCTGCCTTTCTTTCCAGTGTGTTCTCAGTGCATCTTGTCAAAGCTGAGATCATCTTGCAAGCTCTTGATCAGCAGGATTTAAAATGGCTGCCACCCATGCAGTCAAGCGTACTGAATAATTGAAGTATTCTCTTAATTCTTTGGACATTTCAGTTGCCTGATTTCCCGCCCCCCCCCATCCCCACCAGTGCAGGAGTGAACAACACTATAAAGAAAATTTTGTCTGTTTTTCAGCTATTTTTCCAGGAGAGAGTGCCAGAAGGGGAAGTGCTGTTCTTTGAGGCTGTGAACCCTGTTTGCTGATGGTCGACATACTGGCCCTGCTGCCCATGTCCCTGCTGGAGAAGTGCAAAGGACAGGTGCCTTGCACCCCCACTTCCAGGGACCCCTCAGCACAGGCCCTGCCTGTTTCCGTGGTGCTTCCACCCTGAGACCTTGTAGACTCAGCCGGGGAAAGAGTGGGTGAGCAGTGAGCTAGTTCCTGGCCCTCTGGTGGCAGGGGGGCCTGGGCTTCCCTTTGACCCTTTTTCCCCTCTTTCCCAGATCTTCAATATTTGTTGTGATGTAACAGCCACAAGAGCTGTAAGAGGAACTATGGGCTTTGGGCACTTTCTTGGGCTGAAAGAGGGATGGGGGGTGGGGGGATGCATGCAGGGGTATGAAGGCAGCCCAAGGATTCCCAGAGACTCGGGAGGAAACCCATTGGAAATAAATGTGTTACTGTTATTGTGTTATTGTTGCATTACTGTGTTGTGAAGATAAGAAATCATTCTGTATGCTAAAGCTTTCTCCTCAATAAAAATATAAAGGGTGTGTAAAGACTGTGTCTGTCTGGGTTACTGAGCAAGCATAGATGGGTATAACCAGTAGGCATCAGGTACTTCCCAGGCATCTTACCTGAAGCAACGCTAGCCTGAGGCATGCAATCCTCAAATGAGGAAACTAAGGCCCACTGAGGCCCAAAGGACCTACCTAGAGTCCTATTCATTTGTGTCAGAAGGAAGCGGAGGGGATATAAAGGTATAAATGTCCCAGTGACACCATGCTATAACAGTGGCGCACCCCTCCCAGCCACCAAAACACCCACCCGCACTTTGAAGGGAGGGAGGGAGGGAAGCCAGGCTGGGTGAGGCAGGAGGGCCCTTCCACTTATTGACACTAGATGGTGCTATGTGACACCAGTAAGCTAGCTGGTGGAGATTTTTAACGAGCCTCACAGCAGTCCATGCAGAGACCCTCCCAGCAAGATTTCACTGTCCTCATAGCACATGGTTCAGAAGAAATTGAATCCCATTCTGGGGTTTGCTGAAGTTTCCCAGCCATGAATGGGAATTTTTTTTCCTGGTACAGTGAGTGGGAATGTTTATTGAGCCCCCTACCGGTACAAGTGCTGAGCCATATACTGGACATCCATTATCTCAGTTCATTTACCTTCATCTTACCTATGAGGTAGGAAACAGGTTTAGAAAGAAGTCACCAGCCCAAGGTTCACAGCTAGTAAGTGGCTCTTTCTCGGCCCCGCAGCTGCCTAGGAGTCGGCTCCTCTCTGCCTCCACTCATAGGCCCTACTGTCTTCCAGGTCTGCCCTGTCATGCTCACCCTTCTCTCAGCTTATAGGAGTGTGGTGAGACACAAAGCCAGTTTTCAGAGGCATATTGGCTTTGCCCCTTTAAGGGGAAGAAAGGAAGGAAGAAAGGACAGAAGGAAGGGAAGGAGGGAAGCAACCAGTACATTTCTGACCATGTGCCAGGCACTTTCACCAACGTCATTTCATTCTCACAGCAACTCAGGCAGGTAATGCCTCCTTTTAGAGCCGAGAGGTCTGAATCTCAGAGATATTAGGCTCCACAGGGGACTCAGGTCTGTGTTACTCCCAAACTCAAAAGTCCCTCAACTGTAATTTACCACGCTGTCGCCCAGCAAAGCCCCTGATGAGCTCAAGCCTCAACCTGACTGGAGTCTGGGTCTTTGCCCAGGCAAACAGGTGTGCATCAGATGCCCTATCCCTAGAGGCTCCAGAGAAAGACAGGCAGTGGTAGTGCGGAGTTTGTGGCGATGAGTTTGCAGGAGAGTGTGGTGGACTTTCTTTTCTTGGAAGGGATAGGGCTGTGGGGCCATGAACTGCATCCATGAGCACTGGGACTCCCCATTCTGTTTCAGGGGGGGGAGATAAGGTCTCCAGCACCCCTGGAGTTTCTCCCGCCCATTGCTGGTAGGGGTAGGTGAGTCCAGATTGTGTCATGGCCCATCAGAGCAGGTGGGGGAAAGTAACACCAGTAGGGTGAGCCTTGTCCAACCCTGTGGCCGAAAGCCCCATGAGTATAGGGAACAGGGTCCTGGATTCCAGTACAGCCCTGCCACTGACTCCATTTGGGACTTGGCGTGAGTCCGCATTCCTACTCAGGCCACCGTCACTGTAGGGTCCCTGGGGCCTGGCACACTGCTGGGTACACAGGATCTCAAGCCTAGTTTGGTACATAAACAAAGAAGTGAATGGATAAGTGGGCTGCTGGATGGAGACCTAGATGCTGCATGCTAGGGGCATCTGCAGGTGGCATGAATCCTGGAGGACTAGAAGCTCTTCTCCAAAATGGAATCGGAAGTCCCCAAATCTCCCTCACCTGGAAGGATGTGCGGAAATGACCTTTACTAGGTGCACGTGTGAGATCTTGCAGTGGCAGGTTCAGGTTCAGAAAACCAACTGGCAGAAGCCCAAGTAAGGAAGACGTGGCTTAGAAGAAATTTGTGAAAAAAATTCTGAGAACTTGAGTTGATGGGGATCAGGATGAGTCAGCAGACTGGATGCCAGAAATGCTAATGCCTTCTTGGGCTGCTGCTGCAGAGTGGGGAGAGTCCAAGTGATGGGAAGGCCCCTCCTGGGGTCCTGGCCAAACAATGGAAGGTGATCAGGTTGCACCTCACAGAAGCCCTTTTGCATAATAGGAGTAAAGAAATATTAGAATAAAAGAAAGGGGGAGGGAGGAAAGATTGGGGGCAGTGGAAGAGTGACAAGGATGGTAAGGGTCATAAAAATCCTGTTCCCAAGTGATGGAGGAAGGCAGAGAAAATCTTGCTGGACCCACTGTTCCCCTCATTCATTCTGCGAGGAAACTGGCAGCTCAAGGTCACTTGCTTCATTTGCTGAATTCTACTGTGAACTCCAGCAGTTTGACATTCAAAACTCTTAAACTGGCATCCTCCACTCAGACCCACACTGACGGAGTGAGAATCTCCAGAAATTTCTAGTTCTAAAAAGCACCCTAGGCAAGTCTAATGCCCTGCCCAGCCAAGTGCAGAAAAGAGTCTTGGGGACGAATTAACCCAGTAAAGGCCAATTTGGTTCTGAGCCTTTCCACAGAGCTCTCCAGAGCAGGTAACTGGCCTGGAGATCCTGCACTAAGCACATAGTAAGTGATCAAAAAATATTTGTGCAGCCCTAGGCAGTGTGGCTCAGTGGATTGAGTACTGGCCTGCAAACCAAAGGGTCACTGGTTCGATTCCGAGTCAGGGTACATTCCTGGGTTGCAGGCCAGGTCCCCAGTGGGGGACACGTGAGAGGCAACCACATATTGATGTTTCTCTCCTTCTCTTTCTCCCCGCTTCCCCTCTCTAAAAATAAAATAAATAAAATCTTTTAAAAAAATATTTGTGCAATGACCCCACCATGCCCCATGTTCTGGTGCGAGCTTGCCCCTGCTGGACTCCTGCTCAGACTGCGCCCCCTGAGAGTGAGGTGACATAAGATGGATGCAGAAGTCTGGCCCTGAGAAACCAAATTCATAGGAGCCTAAACCTTGCTCCTGACCATCAGAACTGACTCATGTGGGGCCCTTGCCCCACCCAGCAAAAAGGCCAGGCATTACCAAGGCAAGAGATTACCCCCAAATTGCAGGGGTCTCCACCTCCCACTAGCACTTCCTGTATCCTGCCCAGACTAGGAAAGCTCTGCAGGCCACTTCTCCCCAGGAATTCAACAGACACAGAAACACAAAGCCCAGAGTTCTCAGTTGCCCTGGTAACAGCGGGACCTACTTGGAAAAAAACAGTTTCTGAAAGCCTTAAGGGCGTGGATATTTCCTTTGACAGAGGGCAGGCTCTGACCTGCCTCAAGTCCCCTCTCCCATTCCTGCCTGCCACACAAAGGGGTAGATCTTGGGCCCCTCATCTCCGTGACTCTACTGGGGGTGCGTGAGGGTGACAGAAAAGAGGGCCCTGGTTTTTGATTCTGCTCTTGCTATGGGCTGTTAATATGAGGAAGGGGCTAAAATGGAAGGTGTTAGCCTATGGATTCATGGTGATTGTCCTCTGATCTGAGGAAGTCTCGCCTCACAGGACCCATACACAACCAAACCTGATGAGGGCAAGTGCCCCCAGCAACTACAGTTCTACCAGTTCCTCACCACACAGGAGACATAAGCCAGAGAGAGTTTCCAGAGGTTCCAAACTTCTCCTCACAAGGCCAGCTCCTCCTCACCTCTCACCTGAACTACTGAAGTAGCCTACCTGCTGGCCTAAGCAGCCTCTAGTCTCTACCCATTCTAATCAATCCACCTTCTGCATGCTTGCGGGGTGAGTCATGGTCCTTTGAGCACACACATCTGGCTGGTCCTGTTGCTATTATGCAAAGACCCTTCTGGGGCTCTCTATCCTCTGCGGGAAGACTTATGGACCTGATGCTGGCGGTCCTCACTATCTGCTCATACACTCTGTGTGCCCTCTCCTCTCCCCTTGCCATCATTCTTCCCTCTTCCATTCAGTCCAAACCTCAAACATTCTGAATTACTTCCTCCTTTCTTTATACACCAAGGCCTTTGCGTACCCTATTCCCTCTGCCTTAAAAATTCACAAGCCGTCCTGGCCCTAGTCCAACTGGCAATCTCCTCAGCTCATAGACCACTTCCTCCAGGATGCAGCCTTCACTCACCAGACAAGCTCCTGCCATTAGAGTCCCCACTCACTCCCCCAATCCCATTGCTCTGTGAGGCTCCAGTTGCACCTGAGACCAGGGGCTGGTTCATGACTCCAAATGAGTTTGTTGCTGCAAAGCTGCTGTTCAGTGTGAGAACATGCACTCATTCCATTCGCAGTTGGTGGGGGGAGTCTGGATTGGCAGTGGCCTTTTGGAGAAGCACTGGCTTCCTAAGATCTGGCTGAGGGCTAATGTTATGCAAATAGATTTGGGAGCACCGCCCCCCAGCCCCACAAGTTGGAGATTTGGACAGTAGGAACAAGTCAGGAAAAGAAACCAGAGCTTGCAGAGCTGGTTGTTCTTTCCCAGCTGAGCACCCTGTTGATGGCTTCTGCCTCTTTGGTGGGGGATGGGGGGTCATAACTCCCTCTCAGTGTGTGGTGGAGAGTGACTCCCACTGGGCTTCAGAGTCACACAGACCTGGCTTTGAACCCTGGCTCTGCCACTACCTTGTTGTGTACCCTTGGGTTGGTCATTTTCCCTCTCTAAGTCCCAGTTTTCTTTTTCTAAAAGTGGAGATAATAATAGGATATATTACTGAGATAATTGATATGAACCAATGAGAACAACAGAAATAGCTAATACTTATTAGCCCTTACTATTTGTTAGGCACTAAATGCTCTACATTTATTAACTCACTGAATCCCCACAACAAACTTATAAAGTAGGTAGTGTTATTATTCCCTATTTTGCACATTAAGAACTGACACAGAAAGTTTAACTTGCCCATTGTCACAGCACTGGTTTGCAGGTACTTTCGAGCTTGCTGATCAGATAGGAAAAGTTCTGTGTATCAGAAATGAGGCCAGTGGAGCAGCAGAGTGCCAAGATCCAGGGCAGGGGTCTTAATGTCTTTTAGGTCACAGATCCTTCTAGCAGTTTGGTGAAACCTCTACACCTTTTCTCAGAATGTTTTCAGATGCATAAAATAAAATATATAGAATTACAAAGGAAACCAGTCATATTGAAATAGTTATAAAATGTTTTAAAGAAATTGTGATCTCATTATAAGTCTACAGATTAGAAGTTTTGAAGTGATGGTGAGCATCAGTAACTTTTTTGAGATACAGCTATAATGTAATATGAAAATATTTGTGATTTCTATTGGGAATAAAGTCACAGATACTGTTAACACTATTAATGGCCTGTTGTCTACATTCCTAATTTGAGGAAATACTAAATTTCTGTTAGAGGTTAGTGGGAAGAGATCAAATAATTTTCCCAGCCAAGTTCACAGACCCCCTAAATTCCACACAGCCTTTGGAGGTCCATGGAGCTCAAGTTAAGAAGCTTTGCCCTCGGATGTCAGAGAAAAGACAATGGCTGCACTGTCAGCTGTGAGGAGGAGCTGGGGGAAGGGAGGCTGGCAGAAAGACAAGTGTGTGGTTTCTCTTTCAAGAACTGTTTACAAAAATCATGAAGTCTGGCAGATCCCTCTTCCTCTTGGTCCTGAGTCAGCAGCCCTGGGTGGGGCCAAGGCTGTCACACTTGGTTTGAATATCAAGCTCACCACACACCATTCCCTAAGAGTTGATTTGTTCCCACATCCTTACTAGTAAAATCTTGGTGGGTTTTGCTTTATGTTAAAATTTAGGCCTGCTTGCACTTACAGATTTCCCATTAGTCTGGAAATAATCTTTAAGCGGACATTTTATTGGCTCTAAAACATTTTCTGAGCTAATGGATGCCTCTACCCTAGCACCCCAGCCAGGCTTAGGGCTCCCAGAGAGAAGGGGAAAGATTATCAACTGTGCCATGCATCCCAGGACACCAGTCAGAATTGGTACTTTTCCAAAATACCAAATGCTTTTTCCTGACTTCCTGGCTTTGCCACCTGTCAGCTGAGTCCCTGCCAACCAGGGCAGCCCAGTCCTGGGTGCCATGGCCAAGGAGACAAATGGTTTCAACAGCAGTAGGCCTCTGCTTTTCTAACTTGCCTCTGTTCCTTTTCAATACTCAAAGAGAGCCCTGCTCATAAAGAATCAGGCCCCAGGTCTACTCATAATGCTTTGTTTGGAGGTCCCAGCTGGCCAGGGTCCATTGCCTTCTGCTATTCCCTAGCCCCCCTCATATTTACTCAGAAATGAGCAATAGTTGCCTGATAGCCATGCACTAAAAAGGCTACAGCTTAATTTCCAAAGTAAGAGGATGTGACTGTGATAGCCTTATGAACTATTGTCATTGGCTAATAAAGAAACTGGTTCAGAATGAATATGCTTCAGTTAGTTGAGAGAACAGAACAGTATGCTTTGAAAGTTCAGGCTGAGAGTTCCACATACTGGAATGTGAAGAAGACTTATTTTCTTGACTATAAGAGAAATATATGTATCCCTTAGATTGGCCAAGGCTCCCAAACATAGGCTGAAGGAGACTGAGGACCAAATAAGAATTCAAAAGAACTATGGTTAGCCACACTGACCAAGAATAAAAGAGAGAAGACCCCAATTACTAAAATCACAAATGAAAGAGGGCACATTACAATCATCCTTACAGAAATAAAAGGGTTATAAAAGGAATACTATGAACAATTATACGACAATAAATTATATCACTTAGATGAACTATATAAATTCTTAGAAAGACAAACATTATTGCACATGACTGAAGAAAAAAATAGAAACTCCAAATGAACTTATAATAAATAAAGAGATTGAATTAGTAATCAAAACTACCCATGAAGAAAAACCAAGACACAGATGGCTTCTTTGGTGAATTATACCAAACATTTAAAGAAGAATAATGTCAATTTTTTTTAATGTCAACCCTTTTTTAAAAAGATTTTATTTATTTATTTCAAGAGAGAGGAAAGGAAGGAGAAAGAGAGGAAGAGAAACATCAATGTGTGGTTGCCTCCCATGTGCTCCTCACTGGGGACCTGGCCCACAACCCAGGCATGTGCCCTGACTGGGAATTGAACCAGCAACCCTTGGGTTTGCAGGCCCACACTCAACGCACTGAGCTACACCAGCCAGGACTTAATGCCAATTCTTTACAAACTCCTTCAAAATATAGAAAGGGAAAGGGAAGGAGGATGGGGATAGGTAACAGGGTAAGGGAGGGATAAATGGTGATGGACAGAGACTTGACTTGAAGTGGTGAACACACAGTACAGTGTACAGATAATATATTGTGGAATCGTGCACCTGAAACCTATATAATTTTGTTAACCAGTGGCACCCCAATAAATTCAATAAAAAGGCAAAAAAGCACAGAAGAGGAAGTAACACTTTTCAACTCATTCTATGAGGTCAGTTTTATCCTGATATCAAAACTAAACAGAAACATCACAGGAAAACTACAGAATAATCTCTCTTATAAATATGGACACAAAAATCTTCAACAAAATACTCTCAAACCAAATCCAGCAACAGACGAAAAGGACTATACACCATAACCAAGTATGAGGATTTATCCCAGGAATGCAAAGTTATTGTAATATTTTAAAATCAGTCAATGAAATAACGCATATAAATAGAATAAAAAAACCAAAACCATGATCATCTCAACAGAAATACGAAAAGAATTTGACAAAAATCCAACACCCTTCATGATAAAAACACTCAACAAACTAGAAATAAAAAGGAATTTCCTCAACCTAACGAAGGGTTTCTCTGAAAAAACCACAATAACATCACAATGATGAAACATTAGAAGCTTTCCCTCTAAGATCAGAAACAAGACAAAGAGTCCACTCTTGCTATTTCTACTCAACATTGTACTGGACGTTCTAGGCAGAGCCATTTAATAAGAAAAAATAAAGAAAAGGCATTGGAAAGATTGCAAAAGAAGAAGGAAACTATATTTGCAGATAACATGATCTTATATGTAGAAATTCTAAGGAATTCATTAAAATATATTAGAATTAATAAATGAGTTTGAAAAGGTAGCAGGATATGAAATCAACATCAAAATTATATTGCTATACACTTGCAATGAACAATCTGAAATAAAATTAAGAAAGCAATTCCACTTGCAATACCACTAAAAGTATAAAACAGAATCAATTAAACAAAAGTGGTTCAAGACTTGCGGTTCAAGACACTGAAAAGTTACAAAACATGTTGAAAGAAATGAAAGATTGCAACAAATGGAGACATCCCATGTTCATGAATAAATATATCTAATATCGTCAAGATGGTAATATGTCCCAAAATGCGATCCTTATCAGAAAAGCCCGGCTAGATTCTTTGTAGAAATTGACAAGCTAATCCTAAAATTCATATTGAAATTCAAGGGGCCCAGAATGGCCAAAACTATCTTGATGAACAACAAAGTTGGAGGGCTCACACTTCTTGATTTCAAAATTTTATACAAAGCTACAGTAATCAAAATAGTGTGCTGTTACCATAAGGATAGACATATAAATTAATGAAACACAACTGAGAGACCAGAAATAAACTCATCATCTGTGGCCAATTGATTTTTGACAAGGGTGCTAAGTCTATTCATTGGGGAAAGAACAGTTATTTCAACAAGTGGTGTTGGGATGACTGAATTTTCACATGCAAAATAATGAAGTTGAAATTCATTCTCACAGTCATACAAAACTAAACCCCAAACGGATCACAGATCAAAGACTTACATGTCACAGATAAAAATTAGAAGGAATTATAGGTGTAAATCTTTGAGACCTTGGGTTACAAAATGTTTTTTTAGATATGACACATTACCACAAGCAACAAAAGAAAAAATGGCTAAGCTGGAATTAATCAAAATGAAAAAACTTTTGTTAGAAGTAATGCTATCAAGAAACTGAAAAGACAATGTACGGAATGCCAGAAAATATTTGCAAATCATATCTCTGATAAGAGACTTGTATGCAGAATATATAAACATCTCCCACAAATTGAAAGTAAAAGACAGATAACCCCATATGACAAAGTCCAGATAACTCTAACCTCACATGACTGTGGACAACTGACCAAAAAGATGTGAAAATGGTCAAGTTTATTGCAAAAGTAGCTGCTTCTATGTGATTTCTTCCAAAATGCATGTAAAATATTATATATATATATATATATATATATATATATATATATATATATATATATTAGGTGCAATGTATTCTGAAGGTGATTTACATGAACAAATTAAGTTGTAAATTTAGTTCACCTTTATACCACATTTTGTAAAATCAGTACTTAAATACAAAATGATTTTTATAAATAAAGAAGTAAATATCATTGTAAAAAAAAAAAAGACAGATAACCCAATTCAAAAATGGGCAAAGGATCTGAACAGATATTTCTCCAAAGAAGATATGCAAATGGCCAAGGAACACATGAAAAGATATTCAGCATTGTTAGTCATTAGGGAAATTCAAATAAAAACTACACCGAGACCACACTTCATACCTACGAAGATGGCTATAATCCAAAAGTCAGACGAATGTTGATGAGGATGTGGAGAAACTGGGACCCTGTCACATTGCTGGTGGAAATGTACCATGGCTCAACCAGTTGGGAAAATGTTAAATGTGGAGTTATCATGGGACCCAGAACTTCCACTCCTAGGCATATACCCAAGAGATATGGAAACACACGTCTACACAGACTATGTTAATGTTCATAGCTGTATTTAAAATAGCCAAAAATTACAAACAACCCAAATGTGCATCAAATGGTAAATGGATAAATAAGTAAACCAAATGTGGTAAAGCCATACAATGGGATGTTATCTGCCCATGAAATAGAGTGAAGTACTGATGCATGCTACAACATGAACGAACCTTGAAAACTTTATGACATGTGAAAGAAACCAGTCACTAAATGGCACATAGTGAATGATTCTATATATAGGGCATGCCCAGAATAGGCAAATCCACAGATACAGAATAGATTAGTGGTTGCCAGAGGCTGGGGATGTGGTATGGTGAAATGGGGTATAGGGTTTCTTTCTGGGGTGTTGAAAATGTTCTAAAATTGTGGCTATGGCTGCACAATGCTTTAGATATACAAAAACCCACAGAATCGTACACTTTAAGTGGGTGAATTAATTGTATGGTATATGCACACATTATGTCTTAATAAAGCTGTTACCAGGATAAAAAGAACCTCAGTTAAGTCAGAAACATACCACAATATCATACTCCAATGTCAAAACAAAGGCAACAAAATGATATCAAGGTAACTATATGATAAACTGCAGGAATTCTAGTGCATTTTAGCAGACTCCTAAGTAAACAATGTATCAACTGGTATGCTACCATTTAAAAATCAAGTGGTTACTGGGGTGCAAAGAAATATTCTGCAGAGACAAGCACCATATTCAGACCGTAGGAAACTTTTACTGGAGTGTCTTTGTTCTATGTACTGCAGTTCAACAGAGGAAAGTGGAGCTGAGGGTGACACATGTCGTTGGAGTTTCAAGCTTACCACACACCCACCCCAATAATCTGACCTGGATCCTAATCTTGAAGTCGGCTATCCTGTCCCTATGTCAGTATTCTACAGCCCGATCAGAAGTCCCTTGGTACCTAGAGATATATAGGTGTCAAGATGGTGCTATAGATCCTGCCAGCTAGCTGTATTTACTCCTTTACAAGTGGAGGTCTAGTTGAAGCCTTCATCAAATATTCAGAATTCTCCACAGCAATCCGCCAGGTCTTACAGCTTCCATGACCATGCTGATTCTCAGCTGGAAACTTTCACCCTTCCTGAGGATGAGTCCATTGCCCAGTCCTCATGCCCACCTGCCAGGTGTCCTCACCGGGGCCAGCCTCAATACAGTGATTGAGGCTCCCCAGATGGACCAGACTTGGGCTCACATCTCTTCCTTTCTAACCCTCAGAGAACTTGTGTTTTACTCCCATGTGACCTGATGAGCCCAGAACTGCCTTCCTGTCCCAGAGTGGAGATGGGACACACATGTGGCACTTCTATATCTTATGTCTTCTTGAGTAGTCTTTATTTCAACTCTACCCATTGGATACCCATGATCCAATCCGTTTTTTGTCTGATTGAATATATTCAATATTTTGATTCCAAAGATACACTCTATTTAACCACATTTCAGAAGTTTGTGATTAGAGAAAAAAATCACACATAATTCTACCTTGTCCACAGGCATACATAGTTTTACATAAGTATAATTACAATAAAGACACACTTTTCTACCATGTTCTTTTACTTATCAAATCATAGGAGCTTTAGGATCCAGTGTTTTACTTAGAACCACTGTCATGTTGAGGGAGCAGACAGAAGTCCTAAGCTCCATTATTTCCAAAGTAAATAGCTATTAACATTTACATATATAGCCCATAAGCGCTTCACAAATTCAATCTTCACAACAACCCTGTGAGGCAGGTACTCCTCATATTTCCCCTCTTTTGCAGATGAAGAAATAGTGACACATAGAGGTTAGATGGCTTGACCAAAGTCATGCAACTAGTAACTCAGGCTGCCCGGCACCAGAGATTGTGCACATAACTCCTCCAGCAGGTCTCCAACTTTAGGGAGCATCAGAATTCCCTGGAGGGCCTGCTAAAACACACATGGTTGGGCCCTAATCCCAGCGTTTCTCATCAAGTAGGTCTGGAGTAGAGTCCAAGATTCTGCATTTCTCACAAGTTCCCAAGGGTTGATGAGGCTGCTGGTGCAAGGATCACATTCGAACAGCACTGCCTCACACGGCACAGCATCCCAACAACAGCACACATGTCAGAGATACCTGGACTCCCAAAGCAGTCATTACAATGTGCAGGAATGGGCCATCGCTTTCCTCTTCTCCTTCCCTCAGCCCTCTGCACTGTCAGGACACCCACCAAGGAGTGCCACATCACAAGGGAGTTGTCTGAAGAGAGGGTTTATTCATGCCAGTCTTGGACTCAATTAGCTAAATGAAATCCCATCCATTAAATGGATGGATAAATCAGTCCCTTGCTGTCAGGCAGCCCCTACCAGTGCTGTCACTTGTTTGTGCCGTTGCTTGCTTGGTGCCTGTAGCCAATCGATCTCACAGGTTAATAAGATTAACTCAAGAACTCAGCAGAATGCCTGCAACCTCCTATGTCCCCCCAGACTGGGGAGGCTCAGGCTTGTCTTTGGTGCAAGAAATCTCTGCTCTCCTCCAAGGAGAGCAGCTTTCCAGGAGAGTAATGGCCATCATGTGTTGCATCAGCTAAGTCCTATTTCCTACTACTAAGTCCTACTTTGTGATTTGCAGGACTGAGACTGGCTCATTTGAAAACTGATTGGTGGGCGTGGGGAAACAGACTGGTTCAGCATTAATGAGGAGGAACAGATTTGTCCATTTCATCACAAAACAAATCAGTTGAAAGTTTGGGCAGCTATGTCATCAGGGAAAGAGGGTGGGACCTGGAGCTCGACAGAGCTGGCCCTGAGAATGTGCCTCATCACAACCTAGCTGCGTCTCTTGTGCTCGCTTTGGCAGCACATACACAACCTAGCTGTATCTCTTCTAGGAACCCCGGTTTCCTTGTTGATACAATGGGGCCAATAATACTCCCATCCTCTTTGTATTGCAAAATAATTAAAGGATGCTAGGTAGCAAAGCCTGGAACAATGTTTTGAATCCTGGGAAGCACTTAAACTAGAGGCTGGCCCACGAGACAAATCAGGAAATAATGAGGTATCCGTCTTCAAAAATCCCCCTAATATCTGCCCATGACCTTGTCCTTCATGGAGGTCACCTCCACCAGGCAGTCCCTTTATAGCGGACACTGTGATGTACCATTCAGATCCCACCTCAGGGAAAAGCAACTCACTCTCTTAAGTGTTGGCAGAACTGCCACAAGGCAGCGTTGTGCTGTCTGCCTGGTTTGGGGATTGCCTTGTCTAATGTCACATCTCCTCTGGGGGGGCGGCTCCTTCAACCTAACTCAGGACAACTGGGAGGGACAGTCTCAGCACCAGAGCTGGCTCTGACAATCTGTCTCATCATTACCTAGCTTGTGTCTCCTCTCTGAACCCAGGTTAAATCGACTAAAGCCTTTGTCGAGGCTGCAGTGCTGTTTGGTTTATCCCCTCTGCACAATCCTGCTTCCTCACCCCTTTCCACAGCTGTTGATCCCGGGAGCATCCAAATAAACTTCCTGTACACTAATCTCCATCTCAGAGTCCACTTTCTGGGGGAGCCAACCTCCTCAGCAGAGAGGGTGCTTTGTACTTTGAAAGGCACACTGACACAGTTACCGTGGGCTCCAGCAGTGATGGGGTGGGTTGCTACCTTCCTGGATCCCTTTCCTTGCTAATGGCCTCTAGGCAATGTCTCTATTTTAAAAATAATTGTCGACTCTAATTTCTGTCTTCGTGCCTTCCTTTTTTTTTCTTATTACAAAAGCAAAACATGTTTATCACAGTGAAAAATCAGAATATACAAACAAAATGAAAGAGAAAAGTTATATACCACAGACAGGCAATGCTGATACCTTGGGTGTATATTTCTGGAAATTTTCCTATGCCAACCAAAGATGGGATCATATTGTAAACATTACTTTGTGGTTTGCTTAAAGTCTCACTGCCACAATAAATATTTTCTGCCAGCCATGTTTAGCCACCTTGTGAGAATGGGGAAGTGAAGACCCAGAAGCCTGTGGGTAGCCCCTAATCCAGCCCCCTAACAAAATAGAGATGTGTAAACCAAGGCCCAGAAACAGGAAGGGGTTCTTCTCCAGCCCCACATTGAGTTATCATGACAGCGGCTCCTCCCCAGTCACCCGAGGCCATCCAGATCACCTCCTGACCTGGGCCTGAGCCTGTCTTTCCAGATGTCTCCGTTGCCCAACCAGGTTCAAGCCAGAAGAGGAGCAGGAAATGAGCTTTGCACAAAATAAATGCATTAAAAAATGAGGACAGCATGTCTGTGTTTGTGTCTGGGCCCCGGGGCCACTTTGCAGGGTTCAGGACGCAGCCTTGTATCAGGAGGCTGAGATTTTGCATTTGGTGCTCAGTGGAATCAGTGAGCTTTGCACAAAACACCGCTCACTTCCACTGTCATACCTTCTACAGTTTGGTCATCTGCAGCCCTACCTGCCATTTTTTCCCGGCACAATGACCAGAGGAATCATTCTCAAAAGTTGAGGATGAGACAATGGATTCTTGGATAAGACACCAAAGGCACAACAAAAGAAAGAAATAGATAAATTAGATTTCATTAAAATTAACAAGATGCCATTGAGAGAATGAAAAGACAACCCATAAAACTGGGAATAATATTTGCCAATTATGTATCTGATAAGGAACTTGTATCTAGAATACATAAGGAACTCTTACAAATCAGTAATGAAAAGACAATCCAATGCAAGAGCAGGCAAAGGATTTGGATGGACATTTCCTCAAAGAAGATATACAAATGGCCAATAAGCACATGCAAAAAATGCTTGACATCTTTAGTCATCAGGGAAATGCAAACCAAAACTAAAATGAAGTCCTGCTTCACACCTTCTAGCATGGCTAGAATCAGGTAAAAACAAGTACTGGCAAGAATGAGGAGGAATTGGAACCCTGACACATGGCTGAAGGGAATTTAAAATGGTACAGTCACTATGGAAAACAGTCTGCAGTCCCTTGAACCATTAAATGTAGAGTTCAAACACAGAGTTACAACATGACCCAGCGATTCCACTTGTACTTATTTACCCAAGAAAATTGAAAACCAACGTCCACACAAAATTTGTACACAAATGCTTATAGCAATATTATCATAATAGCCAAAAGGTGGAAACAACCCAAATGCCCATCAACAGATGAACTGGTAAACAAAATATGGTACATACACACAATGGAACATTATTCAGCAATAAAATGGATGAAGCTCTGATACACACACCTGACAGCAGCCTCCAAAACTGAGCAACTGCCAGGGTTCAGGGTGCATTGCCTGGACTTGTTGGGTAGGAAGCAGAGCACTTGACTGAGGCTGGCCTCTCTGACTAACCCCTGGAATGTCAGGCACTCTACCCCTTTCCTCTGTTGTCTCCAGTCCCTCAACTTTTCTGCTTCCCACTTCAAAGGTCAGTGTTTCATGAGTCTGAGGAGGCCTTTGGAATATCCAAAGGGAAGGAAGAATCATGAAAGGAGAGTAGGGGACCTCTGAGGAGTGGCTGATCTGCTGTTGGTTCTATCTGCAGCATTTGCTTGGGTCAGCCAGTATCAGTATCCACCTTACTGCAAGGTTTCTCCCCACTCTTCCTTGTACTCCTTGATGGCATATGCAAGTGTAATATGTCCATGCTATTCTCAGTGCCTGGCACAGAGTATGTGCTTAATAAAGCATTTTAAATCGAATGAATGAATGAATGAGCGCATAAGTTCACAGCCTGGTTTCATGTTTCACCTTAACAGTCCCTTGACTTTGTAACAGAGGCCACAAGTGGAGCCTAAGATTCCAATCCAAACTCTGCACTTACTGTGTGACGTTGGACAAGTCACTCCATTAACCCTAACACTCGGTCTCCCTATTTGCAAAATTGAGATGGTCATCATGTCTGGCAGGGTTGTTGTGAGGATTGAATATGAATGTGTCAAGGACTCAGCTCTGTGCCCATACATAGTAAAGACACAATCAAGAGTGGCTATTGCTAGTTTTCCTCAATCCTTCCACCTTCCCCTAATTCTGAGAAGCTGGGGCACTTCATTGCGGCTGAGTAGGGGGTTCCCTTGTATACACAGACAGTGCTGGATCTCTGGTCAGGACATCCTCTTCCCCGTGAGCTTCCTTTCCCATACATCCCTGATGACCTCAGCCTACATCACCACAGAGAGTGGCCCCCAGCGACCCTGCACAGGCCCACCCAGGCAGGACAGGCCAATACTCAGTTTGCTCTCTTCCTCCTTCTCCAGGCAGAGCCAGGAAATGGGGACATGAGCTCACAACCTGTTTTCCACTATTCTGAAAACTCTCAGTCCCAAAACATTGCACATAACCTCCTCGGCCAAGTTACTTTCCTAATCCCGGTTGCCATAACAACGTGACTTAATGAAAGAGCAATTTTTTTTTCTTAAAATAATTCAACCCGTTTCCATATCAACAGGGGTTTATTTTGGTTCCACACTCAGTGAGGGCTTGGTAGCCAGCACCTGGCAGCAGCTTCTGCCCCTTGGAAGGGACTTGGATTTCTAAGGGGCCATTTGAGAAGTGCCAAGGAAAATGTGGTGGCCATGTGTGCTGAGGAGGCCATGCCCTCAGTGAAGGGAGCAAAAAACGGCGTAGGCACCAGAAGTTCCTCTTGGGGTTTTTGGGGTGGGAGATGGAGGGAAATGGAGATGACAACCCTGTTCAGTGTCTTATCCAAAGTCTAAATTCTATATAGACAAACTCCCCGTTGTTGGAACTCTCTCATGGCACCACAGGCCTGGAGGGAGTGCTGGGACTAGGCTTCTGCACGGGGCAGCTTACAGGAGTGGGTGATGGGAGCAAGTAGGGCTGCACCATGTGCCTAGTAAATGATTCTACCTGTGCCTAAGCTGTCTGTGTGTGACTTAGATTCCTTCAGAAATTTCTGCATTCAACCAACATGACTGACTGACTCTAGGTGCCTGGAACTGTGCAGAGGCCCTGGGGATACACCCGCAAGACACAGTTCTTCCCTCAGGGAGCTCCAGTGTTGTGATGAGCCAGGTCACTCTCAGAGGCCACCCTTCTCAAACTTTTTGTGCATATGGGGATCTTGTTAAAATGCAGGTTTGAGCTCTGGCTGGTGTGGCTCAGTGGATTGAGTGCCCGCCTACAAAGCAAAGAGTGGCTGGTTCAACTGCCAGTCAGGGCACATGCCTAGGTTGTGGGCCAGGTCCCCAGTAGGGGGCACACGAGAGGCAACCACTCATTGATGTTTCCCTTTCTTTCTCTCTCCCTTCCCCTCTCTCTAAAAATAAACAAATAAAATCTTTTTAAAACTGCAGATTTGGATCAGTAGGTGGGGAGGGGGGAATGTAAGCCAAGAGTGTGTATTTCTAACTAGCTTCCAGTTGCCACTGTTATTGCTGGTCCTCATATTGCAGTCTGAGGAACAAGAAGTTGGTGGAGAAAACACAGCAGGGCCAGAGGGAGGCATTTGGCTTCTCTGTGCCCAGCATTCTCCAGGGGATGCTCAGTCCTAAGGGTTTCAGCTGCATCTGTCACTGGGGTAGGATAACTTTCTCATGGAGTAGGAACTCTGCTTTCTAAGCTACTTCTCTAAATCTGTAGAGTTTTTATTTTAATAAACAAGAATGAAAAAGTGGGACAACCAGTTTAATAAACAAGAATGAAAAAGTTAACAACGCCAGCTGAGAGGCCACCAGGGTTGCTTCAATTCCTTCTTGAGGAAGCCCAAGTCAGCCATTTGAAACAGTGTATGGGAGAGCAGAGCCCTAGATCTTCTCAATTAAGATCCTGTCTGGGGAAAAAATGTCCTGCCTGAATGCACATTTTGGAGCATAAGTCAGGAGTAAAATGTCAGCTCTGTTCCTAAGCACTGTGACCCTGGGCAAGTCACTTCACTTCTCTGTGCCTCATTTTCCTCATTAACAAAATAGGGATAACAATCATGCCTAACCCGTAAGGATGTTTTCAAGATTAAATGAATATTTGCAAAGCACCTGATACACAATAAGTGTCAAAAATTCAACAAATTCTTATCGGGTCCTTTCTGTGCACTGGGCACACAGGCATTGGGGGATACTGTGGTGGCCATGGTATGCACGGTCCCTGCCCTCATGGACTCTGCACTGAAGCAGAGGAGACCTGAATAATGAGAAGGAATCATCCATGCAAGGTGGGGGTGGGGTGCAGGTCTGGCAGGGGGAAATGGCAAATGCCAAGGCCCTGGGGTGGGAAATAATGACTGAAAGGAGCCAGGAGTCTTGGAGGGTAGTGAGTGAGGGGGAGTTCCATTGGAAAAGATGCGGGAAAGGTGGGCAGGAAACAAGATCACTTCAGGCACATGAGGGTGACGTCAGGAGTTTGGATTTGATTGCCAGCACAATAGAAAAATATTGGAAGGTTCATGGTTTGGGGAAAAGACAGGATCCGGTGTGACCTGGACCAGATGGCATAAGGTCAAATCCTTAATCTGTCAGTGATTAGCTGTGTGGTCCAGAACAGTCATGTTGCCTCCATGAGCTTCAGTGTTCTCGTCTATAAAGATGTGTAAAAGTAGTATGTATTTCCTTGGACAGTTGCATGGTCCAGTAAGTAACTCTGTAGGAAAAGCCCTCTGTCTGGTACATAGTGAGTACTATCTGGAGCCTTGTCCTTATGGCTAAGGGCAGGGTGTGTGTCAGGAGGGAAGCTAGGGAGCTCCTCAAGGAGCCAGTTGCCTTGTGCACAGACAGTAGGCTGATTGTTCTTGGCTTTGAGATTGATGTGTATTAATGGATAGGCAAGTGCAAACATCACAGAACCCTGAATAAAGAGCAGCTACTACTGTGGCCAAGGTCACAGAGCACACCAATGTGCCATGGTGTGTAGTTGTTCCCTCCCACTTTGAGTAATCACCAGGACCTGTCAACCTGACCTCCTAAATCCCTCTTGAATCCCTTCCTGCCACCACTCACTGGCACCTCCCCAAATCAAAGCCCCATTACTTCTCACCTAAACAATCACAAGAACTTCCTGCCTGTCTCAGATCTTGCTTTCCACAGGGCCACCAGACTCAGCACCTAGTCACACAAGTCACATCAGCACATACCTCTGCATCAAAACCTTCGAGATAAAATACCAGCTCCTTGAGCCTGGCCAACAAGTCCTCCTCCACCTAGTCTCCACCCCTCTCCTCTTTGCATATACACTCCGTTAGAAGTGCCATTCTCCAGCACTTACAATTTCTTTCCACTGACAAGCCACTTCCCCTGACCCCTGCCCTTTTTTTCTTAACCCAATAGAAGTCTATCTGTCCTCCTGGGATCAAGGTAATGCTTTCCCAACTTCTCTTGACTACATTTGTGGCTCCTTCCTCCAAGGCCCCACAGGACTCTATCTTTTCTGTCTGTTGGTGCACTTGAGTTGCCCATGTCTTGATCATTGAGTCCACGTCCCACACTAGCGGGTGAGCAGAGGAGGGCAAATGAGACAGCCCTGTGAGCAGAGCCATGATACTAGCTTCACTGGGTTGAGCATTCATGAACACAAATTCTGACAGGACAGGGCCCACCAAGCTAAGGAGAGAAACATGCTGTCTGGGGCCTGAGGTGAACTGGGGAGCCCCACGCCCACCCACAAGGGTGCAGCACTCCTCATTTTTAGGGCTCAGAACTTGATGTTTTGTAAAAAGTGAACTGGCAACTAACTAAAAATTGACTTTTTTTAAAACTATGTAAGATAGCAATAACAAAAAGTGGCTCTCAGGCCACACTTGGTCTTTTGGTCTATCATTTTACTAACGCAGAACCTGCTATTTGTTTATGGAATGAATGAATGGACAGATGAATAAATAGTTGTTCATTTTGTTTTTCTAGATTCATGTGTCCTATAGCTACTATAAATTTCAAAGTCAGGGGAGAATTTATGCCTAATCAGTTCAATTGCTACTTGGTTTTTTTGTGTTTTTTTTTTTTTGGTGTAAGGACATGAAAATCAAAATCAAAAATCAAGTTTGTACATTTCTCTCTTCCAAAATGAAGCCCAATCTCTTTTACTTGGCAACTCCAACAGTATTGTTTCCTGGTCAGCCCGCAGGCCTTGTGAACAGGGCTCTAACCTCAATTGTGGTAATAGCTCCTTTTTGAGATGTGGGTCACTCCAGGAGGAAGGGAGGGGCACAGAGGCCACAGAGCCTGTTTCTGCAGTGTTTGGTTTGCTCAGTTTGGTAACCTCTTCAAAACAAATTGCAGAATATGGCAACCGCTCAACTCTCTCCAACTTCCCCCATCCCCTCCCACCCAGCTTAACCTCAAACGAGAAAGCTTGGAGGAGATACTGAGGACTGTAAGTTTCAGGCATCAAGGACTCAAATGCCTTTTAGGCCCTGGTTCCCTTCCCCTGGGAGTCCTGTAACTGGCTGTGGGCTGCAGGGTGGGACTTATTCAGAGGGCTGCAGGAGGGTAGCCAGTTGCACCTTCTGCAGGGCTGGGTAGCAAATCTTGAGCTGCTCAACTCTGCATTCAGGACCAACACACTCTTTCCCCACAGCTGCCAGGGATGTTGCTAATGGCTCACAGCTGAATCCCTCTCCAAGGTAATGCCCCTTTCCTGGGGCAGGGGGCAGTCTTCATCCAAAGACTGGTCAATAGATGGGGGCCAGGGTGACTACGGGACAAAGGCCCAGCCACCTGGCCTCAGTAGGGACCATCTGAAGGACCAGCCCAGCTCAGAGCTTCCCATGGGATTGGCTGAGATCTCTGATGCTACTGTATTGCAGTTCAACCCCTGCCTTTGACCATTATGCTTCCCTTACCCCCATGCAGGTGCTATTCTAGAAGGCAGTCTCCAACAAGCCTGCATTCATATCTCTGTCTTAGATCTGTTTCCTGCAGAAGCCAGCCTATGACAGCCTCTAGTCTTGGCCTCTTTTTCCTCAATGCCCTTTCCTTCCTTCATGATTGCAATCACTCTAAATCCTTCCATGACCATCTTAAAGAATGACCCTCCATTCTTTTCTGTTGCCATTGCTACTCTCCCAGTCTGCCCACTTGCATGTCCACAGCTAGGTGGACAACTTCACCTGGATGTTCCTTTTTGAGTCCCAAATTCAATATATTTAAAATAGAGCCTTCTCCCACTCCCCTCATCAGCCTTTCCTCCTGACTTCTCTATTTCTATTAATGTCACCCCCACCTTTGGAATCACAGTCTGGAAACCCCAGCATCATCTTGAGAACCCTCCTGCTTAGAAAACTTTAGCAGCTCCTCAGCACCTACAGGACAAAGTCCATGCTGCCTGGCCTTGCATTTCAGGCCTTCCTTATCGACTCACATCAACCTGGCTTCTGCAAACTCTCTCATCCAGGACTCCTTAACATATTTATGGCTTGGACATCTTTGGGAGTCTGATGACATTTATGGGCCCCTTCTTGGAATGTTCTATGAGCATAAAATAAGATACATGGGATTGCAAAGGAAGTCAATTGTATTTAAAGACAGTTATTAATATATATGTTTTTAAAATGTATGACAGAGTAACACATGTTTGAGTATTAGCACATTAAGTACCACAATCCAGTGGTGGGTCCAGTAACTCCCATACATTTGAAGTAATCATGAGTGTAAAATTATTTCAAGACATCTGCAGCAACAGTAAGGAGATGTCAAAATCCCTGTGGTTCCTATTGGAAACAAGGTAACAAGGATCACTAATACTACTGCACTGTGCTACCTGCAACCATAATAGAAGGAAAGGCAAAATTTCAACTATAGGTTAGTGAAAATAAAGTTGTAACTTTTTTCTACCCAAGTGCATGGACTCCCCAGTCAAGCACAGCTGTGCTGTGGGGAGCCTCAGCTGCAGCTCCAATTGGAGGCTCACACTCCCCTAAACAGATTCCAAGCTCCTCCTCCCATCCTGGATGAACTCTGGGAAACTGGCATTGGGCACGGACCAAGCTGGCCCCATGCTCCATGTGGGCTCGGGGCCCTGAGCAGAGTGGCTCACTGCTGCCAGGAGCACACACTCCATTTGGGCAGCTCCTAAGGGCTGTCTTCCTTGGCTTCTCTCCCCTCAGGTCCCAGGCCCTGTCTGAATGACTTAACATATTTCCGCTGGCACAGCCAAGATGACCTGGAAATCGTGAAGACACCACGCTCATGGGGCAGCTCATGGCCATCAGGTCCAAGCAGAGTTCTGAAGCATTTAGTTGAAGAAGTCACTTCCAAAATGCCACCTGCAGCTATGAAGTGCCACCACTCTGCTCAGGCCCTTCTGAGTTTTGACAGCTGAGACACCTCTGGTTCTCGGGCTTACAGGGTGCATGCACCTTGCTCTTAGCTTGCTGCCAGATGCTAAATGTCCTGCAATGCATGGGACAGTCTTATGCAATAAAGAATGATCCAATCCAAAAATAACAATCTTGCCCTCAGTGGGAAACACTGAGTAGGCACTCTATAAATGTCTTCCTAGTGCCCCAGTGGTCCTTGTTGGCCTGATGTGTCAGCTTCTGAGGCATGGCCAGTCAATGGGCATTTCTCTTGACTCCACCCATATCCCTCTGGCCTGAAATCCCAGTGACCTTGGCAGCTAGGGTTGGGATTGAGTAGCAGATATATAGGAAAATGAGAGTCCCACTCCCAACTGTGGTCATCACAGCTATCTGTTCCAAATTGGAGATTTGCCAGGCCTGGGTCTTTGTTGGGTCAAGGGGAGCTAGGCTTGACAACTGCCACTTGGGAGAGAAAAGCTGGCAGGCAGCTAGCTGCTTTCAGTTCCCTCCAAGTGCCTGGTAACCTGGGACCCTTGTTCCTCTGCCCCTGGGAAGAAAGGCCCATCCTTGGCTGTCTCTGCCTTGGAAATTGAACTAGGGAGTGGGCACTCTGATCCAGGTCAGGAGAAGGTGCCAACTCTTCTGTGCTCATGTGGTAAGTCCCACATGAGCACAGTAAGAGCTGCCATGAGCCATCCTGTTTCTCAGCTGCATTGCTTTCCATGAAGCAGTCTAGTCTCCTAAAAACACAAGGTCCAAATTTCCCAGGACAAACTGCTCCAGGAAATACTGGTGGCCACGATTGGTGGAGGGATGCTGCTTCTGTTAATATTGTGTACTCTGATGAAAGGGACTAGTGAGTCACTTATTGCAAAAATTATATTCTAACTTTCAAATTATATTCCTTAAGAATAACAAATACTTATTATAGTGCTTCATGCTTTAAAAAGCACTTTACAGCCCTGGCTGGTATAGCTCAGTGGATCGAGCATGGGCTGCAAACCAAAGGGTTGCCAGTTTGATTCTCAGTCAGGGCACATGCCTGGGTTGCGGGTCAGGTCCCCAGTGGGGGCCACGTGAGAGTCAACCACACACTAATATTTCTCTCCCTCTCTTTCTCCCTCCCTTCCCCCTCTCTAAAAAGAAATAAATAAAATTTAAAAAAAATAAAAAAGCACTTTATGTATTAGGTTGAACCATACAGAAGTGTTGATATTTTTAAATGATTTTATTTATTTATTTATTTATTTTAGAGAGAGGGGAATAGGAGGAGAAAAAGAAGGAGAGAAACATCGATGTGCTAGGGAGACATCGATCGGTTGCCTCTCGCATGTGCCCTGCCTGGGAATCGAACTGTCAACCTTTTGCCTTATGGAAGGGCACTCAATCAACTGAGCCATACAAGTCATGGCCAGAATTGCTGATATTCAATGGTTTGGGGTCAATTTCATAGGGTTCAACCTAATACATTTTCTCATTTATTCCTTACTACAATTCCAAATAGGTATTTTTGGCTCCATTTTACAGTACAGAGTACTAAATCTCAGAAAGATGAAATGACTTGTACTTGTGACTAAGGTTGCAGTCAATAGGAAACAGCAGGGTTGAGACTTGACAACCCCCATGCTCTTGATTCTCAAGGTAAGATGATTCAGCCCAGAAGACCCTAAAAGCAATAATGTGAAAAGAGGCAATGCTGGGAGACTGTTCTCCCAGCCTACTCTCAGGAATCCCTATGTTGGCTGTACTCATCACCTTTTCTTAGTGGAGATTAGTGGGAGACTAGGTACCTGGAGTAGCAGGCACTGGAAGTGATGATGTGGCAAATTTTAGTTTTATGGCTTTAGGAACAAATGGTATACCAAAGACAATATCAGAGAACATTAATCCATCCATCCCGCCACCCAGCCATCCACTCCCACGCATGTGTCAAACTGTGCACTAAGTGCTGAGTTACCAACATTCAAGGAAGTCTTAATCAACAAGGCTTCCACCCTTTGGCAAGCTGGGGGAGGGGGCTGGAGTGGTGGAAGCTGGGATAAGACCACCATGTGCATATGGGATTTTGATTTGCTGTGAAGCTGCTCTGTATTCCTGGTCCTTTTCCTCTGGCCCAGGCCCAACTTGGTGGGAGGCTCCTGCTTATGTGACCACAGAAAGCAGCTGGGTTTTGCATGGTACTTCAGGAGTCCGATACCCCTAAGAGTTTCTCAGGGGCAGGGGCTGGAGGAGGCATCAGTAAGAGTAAAAGAGGAATGCTCGTGCCCCACCCCTCCTCAAGACAACAGGAAACTGGGAGGTGGTACTGGTGAGGAAGAGCTCCCTCTCAGGCTGCTCTGGGAAGAAATTTCTTTCTCCTCCACCTGAGTCCACTTTAAGCCTTTGGCCCAACCCAAGGCAGTGGGCTTGGTCCTTGTTTCTGGACAGTGGGGAGAAGGGTAGGGTGGGGTAGGATTGGTTTGGAAATTTGTCTAGCAGTGGGCATGGGGCCACTGTCTTTGCCCAGGGATAGCATGCTGCCTGCAGGGGATAATCACAATTCTCAGCTTACTGCCTGGGGGAAAGGTGGGAGCCCTAAAGCCTGCTGTAAAGTCCAAACGTTTCCCAAACCTAGCCTGGCTCAGGCCAGGACAAAGCTGTCTTCCCAGGCCCCAGTGCTCCCCAGCCAGCAAGTCAACTGCCTCCCCCTGTACTGCCAGCACCCAATCAGGTACCAACCCCCAAACTCAAACTTCAATGCGAATCCACTTGCAGTATGCAATTGTGCCCCTGCTCACCATTCCAGGTTGTAGACTGTGCCGCCATGGCCGTCACCACTGCTACCAGGGACCACAGCAGCTCTGAGGCTACTGGGTTAAGATCTAACAGTTGAGTAAGCCACGAGGTGGGTTCCTCCCACCACACCCTCCCAGGGCTTTCCCCAGAGCCCCATTGCCACACTACTCTGTTTTTGAAAAAAGGAACTAGGGGCACTGGGTCTTGAGTACAATGAGAAGTACAATAAGAGCCTATGAACAGAGCCACCTCTGGAGGCAAAGAAAGAGAATAACCTCCTGAGCACTTAGGGCTCTTTTCTTATTTCTATGGCCAGCAGGGCTAGAGCCTACAGAAGGGGGTAGGGGGTTGAGGGGTAGGAGTGAAGTTGGGGAGGGTAAAGGAGTAAGGCATTTTATACCTGGGTCAGCTGTTCTGCCCTGCACAGCATGCAGTGAGTTTCTGGGGATCCACACACCAAGGTCCCAAGAGGCCCTAGGAGTTGCCTGGATTGGTGAAGTTTTTGTCCTCAGCTTCTGTCCTTCTGATCCACCCCTACCCACCACAGAGACACACAGCTCAGGTGACACTTTGGACTTCTGCCTGCTAGATCTCTGCTGTCCAATACAGCAGCCACCAGTACATGTGGCTCATGAGCAACTTGAAATTGGCTAGTCTGAATTGAAATGTGCTGTGGGTACAAAATGCACACCAAATTTTAAAGACTTAATATGAAGCAAAAAAATGTTAAACGTCTCATTAATAGCTTTTAGTATTTCTTTTATGTTGAAATATTTTTGATATATTGAATAAAATATATTATTAACATTAATTTCATCACTTTTTTTACTTTTTAAATGTGGCTACTGGAAATCAGGAATACTGGTGTAGAAATTGGCAAATCAGTGAATGAAATAAATAGTCCAAGAAAAACTTATATACATACACACATATGTACATATATATATATACATATATACATGTATGCATGTATATATATAAGGTCATGCAGAATATAATAAAGATGGCATTTCAAAGCAGCAGGGGTGAAATGTGGTTACTACTAGAATATTCAAAATTCCATATGTGGCTCACAAATAAGCGTTACCATAGATAGCTTCTTTTTAAAGACATTGATGTGAGAGAGAAACATCGATCTGTTGCCTCTTGCATGAACCCCAACTGGGGACGGAACCTGCAACCCAGGCATTTGCCCTGACTGCGATTCAAACCAGCAACCTTTTTTTTCCTTCTTTTAGATATATTTATTGATTATGCTATTACAGTTGTCCCATTTCCGCCCCTTCACTCAACTCATCCTGCCTACCCCCTCCCTCCCACATTCCCCCCCTATAGTTCATGTCCATGGGTCATACTTATAAGTTCTTTGGCTTCTACATTTCCTACACTATTCTTACCCTCCCCCTGTCTATTTTCCACCTATCATTTATGCTATTTATTCTCTGTACCTTTCCCCCTCTCTCCCCCTCCCAATCCCCTATTGATAACCCTCCATGTGATCTCCATTTCTGTGGTTCTGTTTCTGTTCTAGTTGTTTGCTTAGTTTGCTTTTGTTTTGGCTTTAGGTGTGGTTGTTAATAACTGTGAGTTTGCTGTCATTTTTACTGTTCCTATTTTTTATCTTCTTTTTCTTAGATAAGTCCCTTTAACATTTCATATAATAAGGGCTTGGTGATGATGAACTCCTTTAACTTGACCTTATCTGAGAAGCACTTTATCTGGCCTTTCATTCTAAATGATAGCTTGGCTGGATACAGTAATCTTGGATGTAGGCCCTTGCCTTACATGACTTGGAATACTTCTTGCCAGCCCCTTCTTGCCTGTAAGGTCTCTTTTGAGAAATCAGCTGAGTCTTATGGGAAGTCCTTTGTAGGTAACTGTCTCCTTTTCTCTTGCTGCTTCTAAGATTCTCTCCTTCTCTTTCATCTTGCGTAATGTAATGATGATGTGCCTTGGTGTGTTCCTCCTTGGGTCCAGCTTCTTTGGGACTCTCTGAGCTTCCTGGACTTCCTGGAAGTCTATTTTTTTTGCCAGACTGGGGAAGTTCTCCTTCATTATTTGTTCAAATAAGTTTTCAATTTTTTGTTCTTCCTCTTCTCCTTCTGGCACCCCTATAATTCGGATGTTGGAACGTTTCAAGATGTCCTGGAGGTTCCTAAGCCTCTCCTCATTTTTCCGAATTCTTGCTTCTTCATTCTTTTCTGGTTGGATGTTTCTTTCTTCCTTCTGGTCCACACCATTGATTTGAGTCCCAGTTTCCTTCGCATCACTATTGGTTCCCTGTACATTTTCCTTTGTTTCTCTTGGCATAGGCTTCATTTTTTCATCTGGTTTTCGAACAGATTCAACCAATTCTGTGAGCATCTTGATAACCAGTGTTTTGAACTGTGCATCCGATAGGTTGGCTATCTCTCCCTCGCTTAGTTGTATTTTTTCTGGAGCTTTGAGGTGTTCTGTCATTTGGGCCATTTTTTTCTTTTTTGTCTTGGCGCATCTGTTACTTTAAGGGGCGGAGCCCTAGGTGTTCACCAGGGCGGGGTAATGCTGGTCGCTGCTCTGTGACGCTGTGCTGTGACGCTGTACGTGGAGGAGGGGCCGAGAGGGAGCAATGGCGCCTGCTCCACTCTCCACCGGATTTCAGTCTTTCACTCCACTACCCACAATCAAATTGGGCCCCTCTGGTGCTGGTTTCCAAGTGGGTGGGCTTGTGCACACTCTAGGCCCCTGTGGGTCTCTCCAATGACCTCTCCTGTGAGGCTGGGAGTCTCCTGCTGCCGCCCCAACCCCCACGGGCGCTTTCAATCAGAGGTTTGAGGCTTTATTTCCACACGCTGGAGCCCTGGGTTACGCGGTCTGCTTCGCTCCCCTCCGTTTGTCCCGGTTTATCTGTGAGCGAGTGTGGGGTCTCGGGGTGCTTCCCGCCGCTCTGCCTGCCCTGTTCTCCGCCACTCTGAGTCCGGCCCTCTCGGTTTATCTGTGCGCGAATGTGGGGTTGCAGGGTCTGCTAGTGGTCAGACTGCTTACCCTTTTCGTCGCCAATCTGGGTCCTGCCACGGCCACGCGAGTCCTCTCCGCCACGGTGCCCATCTCCGCCCCTCCTACCGGTCTGGATGTATGTTTCTTTTTTATCTACTCGGTGTCGGATTTCCTTGCCGTTAGATTTTCTGTCAGTTCTGGTTGTGCGAGGAGGCGCAGTGTGTCTACCTATGCCGCCATCTTGGTTATCCAAACCAGCAACCTTTCACTCTACAGGATGATGGCCAACCAACTGAGCCACACTGGTCAGGGCCCCTTCAGTACTATTTGAAGTTTTAAGAACAAATGTGATATTTTTACAATAGTAAAACTATTACATGTATTTATATTTTACATATGAGAATATAATTTATTACAGTAGCTTATATAATAGTATAAAACATTCATATTTTAGTAACAATTCAGTTTCTATTATTTTCATAGCTTTATTTCTACTTGCAAACACCCCTCTCGCCTTCCTCTTTGTTATTCCTCCATTTCTGCCCTCTTATTCCTTCACCTTCTCTTTCCTCTCACCTTCAAAACCCCCAAGGATCTGTGAATGGAGAGCCATTGCACTTGTCTTGGCTCTGAGCTCAGCTTCAATGTGAGGCTTTGGCATCTCCTGCTATATGTCTTCCCATAGAAGAGGAACGTGCTATGCTGGATTAATGCTCACCTACACATACAATTACTTAAGATGACCATGTCAGCCCTATCCACTGTGGAGACAAAAACCTATCCAGGGAAACACAGCTACCATTTCTCCCTAGCAATTTTACCACATTCATGTTAAGATAAGACAGCTTAGAAAGAGAAAAATATTCACTTAGGAAAATGAGTGTGTTTGAATTTTTTCTTTTCCTAGTTAAGGAATGGGTGGAGGGTAAAAGCAGTGGACTTTGCAGAGAAGGCTTGGCTCCAGTTTGGGAAACAAATTTAATTTGCCATCTGCAGTTAAAAATCACTAAGAAGGTCAAGTGTTTTCAAAAGACAACTATAGAAATTGGAAGAAGGGAAAAGTTCTCCAGCTTCTGGGAAATAGGTATAACAAAAGATTTGTTTGCTTCAGGGCAGATGGGAACCTCTGTCCTTAGAGTTTAATTGAGAGGGAAAAAAGACATGAGTCTCAGCCAATTGTCAAGCAGATAATAGCTTCTGAAGGCTGGGCCAGCAAGGATTGAGAAATTGAAAGCCCTGTTGAATGTGTGGGGGACAAGTGGTGTGGGAAACTACTAATTTTCTTTTAACAGTCATTCTCAATGCAAATGGATAAATTGCTTCAATAAAGAAAGACCTGGAATGTCTACTGGAACTTTTTTTGTTTTTCATGGGGAGACCCACGCAAAAAAAAATAAAGACCTGGCATCAAAATAAGCAGAAAAAGCACAAGACTGGGAGCCAGGAGACAGCTCTGGTCCCAAATTTACAAAACATGACAACAAATAATTGGTATGAGATTCCTTTGAAAACTACAAAGTGTGGTTAACTATTGTTATGGAACTCAATCTTTTCTTTTGCCTTTTCTATCTCCCCCTCCACTTTGAGGCCCTCTTGTCTTCCTTAGTTTCAGAACCAAAAATATGGAGCCAAAGGTCAGAAAGGAATCCAACTTAAAGAACATCTGCACTCATCCCTGAGGATATCACCTAGATTGAAGAACTTTTTCCAACATCCTAAGTTAATGGAAACTAAGCCAGAATGCCATATATTTGGTGTTATGATTTACACAAAAGCAAAACCTTAAGTTCTAGGCTCTTATTTAAGCAAGTCTAGTGAACTAATTTGCAAACTCAAGGACTGGAACTGCACTGCTCACAGGAAAGAGAAGAGGATAAATGCGGCCTCCATACAGTATCCCTCAGCAGCCTCGGGACCCTCTTTGTGGCCCCAGTGGCCCATGTCCTAGGAACACAGTTAGCTAAGATACCTCTTTGCCTCTTCCTCACTCCCAAACATCACTCCATCATCAAGTTCCTTTGCTTTTACCTCCAAAATAGATCCAGAATCTGACAATTTCTCCCTGGCACTGTCAGCACCCCAGTCCAAGATCTCATCGGTGGTAGAAGCCTCTGAAGTGGCTTCTAGTCCCCTTTCCTGCTTCTCACTCTACAGCAGCCAGAGTCAGCTCTTTTAAAAGTATTTTTTATTTATTATGCTATTACAGTTGTCCCCCTTTTCCCCTTTATCCTCCTCTACCCAGTATCCCACCTCCCACCAGCATTCCCCCCACCTTAGATCATGTCCATGGGTCATAAGTTCTTTGGATTCTCCATTTCCCATATTATTCTTACCATCCCCCCTGTATATTTTATACCTACCATTTAGGCTTCTTAGTCCCTGTACCTTTTCCCCATTCTCCCCCTCCCCTTCCCTGCTGATAACCCTCCATGTGATCTCCATTTCTGTGATTCTGTTCCTGTTCTAGTTGTTTGCTTAGTTTGTTTTTGCTTTTTTAAAGATTCAGTTGTTGATAGTTGGCAGCTTTTTAAAAAAGCAACTCTCCACCTGGGGTGGGGTGGAGGGATGGGGAGAAAAGGCATACAACTGTAATTGAATAATAATAAAAAAAATAAAAATAAAAATAAAATAAAAATAAAAAAAATAAAAAAGCAACTCTCTGCTATCTGTCCACTGCATGGACCTTGGATGGGTGAGGCTTTGGCTAATGTCTGCCACGCTCCACGCCCTGCCCCCACTCCTGACCCCGGGTTGAAAGCTCCATGCTAGCTGAGACTGTCTTGCTCACCTCTATATCCCCAGGACTGGCCTCAGGCTTGGCATGTAGTGCACAGTTATTTGTTGAATGAAGGAGTGAATTTTAACAACTAACATTCGTACAAACTGTAAAAGTAAACATCTTTTTTGATGTTCCAAATAACCCTGTGGCATAGGTATCATTGTTCTCATATTACAGGTGAGAAAGGTGAGGGTCCGAGCATTGTCGAAGTTGACAGAGTTAATGTATAGCATATTGAAACTTATGTCTGTGGGAATCAAAACCTATGCTTTTGTGGCCACACAGCCCTGGAGAGCTATTCCCAGCTGTGGAGAGGCACCCCATGCAGAGAGGCTTAGGTGTTTCTTGGCTGTATAAGGGACCACTTTGTTCAGACCTTTGGGGCCTAGGGGCAAGCCATGTGGGAATTCCCTGCTAAGCAGTGAGAGCAGGGTGAATTCTAAATCAGCCTTTTCTGGATGACTTAGAGAGCTACTATAACTACAGTGACCTTACTTTCTAAATCTGAAATCAGGATTCTTGGTGTGACAAACAGAACCAAATACTTGCAACTGGGACTTTTCTGGAAAATGCAGTGCACACAGTTGCTATACACATAATACATGGCTGCTACAATAATGGGCACTTCTCAGCTAATTCTGATGCAGCCACTTAGTCCATCACATCTCAAGAGGATTCATTAAAAGAAAACAACAACCCTGTTTTCTGAGTCTCAGGTTTCTATACATAAAATTCTTCCCCATCCACTATTTGGGTTTGTTTATAATTATTTCCCTACTTTCTTTTATCTTTTCTATTAATCAGTTTCTCCTTGATCTGCCTCAAAGAGATTCTAGGTCCTGCTTGCTGGTGGATACTGTGAATGGTTGAAGGAAACAATAAGCAAAAGTGCTTGGGGACCATGGCAACAGAGGCCATGGCAACGGGCCAAGCACTGAAAAGACCACCCTTTCTACCACTCCTAGTTTCAGTTTTAGACCTTGTGCTGCTGATAAGGCCTGGTAGCCCCATTGTGTCACCTAATCAGGGCAATGCTGCTTGTAGGAGACATTGCTGCAAAATTTCAGTTCCAGAAAGAGCTTTGGGATGCTGTTGCTTCGATGCTCCAGTGTTGCAATGGCAGCCTCATGGTAAAGGCTGTTGCCAAATCCAGGAGTGGATCTAAGATTTGCCTCAAGCACTCATCACACTCCATTGGAGTGTACCCAGAGCCCCTAGATGGGCAGGCAGGGGGTGAAAATAGCAAAAAATTGGTGGCCATCTGCTTGGGCCTGGAAGTGAAGAATCTTAAAGTTACTACCCAAGCAATCCACTCCAAGATTTTATACTGGAGTCTGACAGACAACGGGGTTCTCAGTGAATTGGAGTTGAAGTCTCGTCTCATAGATGTTATTGGTCTCTCTGATGTACTGGGTTCCCCTAAACCAGAGGGTGGGCTCTGCAGCCTCAGTTTCCTTATCTGTAACAAAGGAGCAGCAGGAATCTCTGTCCTGCTTTTCTTTTCTTCTTTTTAGATGATGAACTGTTTTGAGCATACAGAAAAGAAGTGGGAACAAACAAATTTCCCCATATTTGTCCCAGAACTTTTTCTGAAATAAAATTTTACAGGTTCAGTTGAAGCCCCTGGGGTACCTCCCCAATCCCAGTCTTCTGCCCCACAGAGGTAGCCATTCTGCTGAATTCTGTGATTCACATGCATGTTTTAAAATGTACTATGCCCATGCTAAACAACATGCAATACACAGTATTGTTTTGCATGTTCTTAAACTTTGTATAAAGTTTATCAAACTGTAACTATCTTTCTGCAATATACTTTATTTGCTCAACATTAGGTTTGTGAGAAATATTCACATTGATGCAGGTAGCTCTGGTTCAGACATTTTCATGCTGTGTAGTATTCCATTCTTTAAATCTACAATTATTTTATTTATCTATTCTCCTGTTGTTTCTCTTATTATATCTATGTTCCTGTTGTTCTGGGATGGCTCAGAAGCCAGGAGATGCCCAGGGAGACAGCAGTAAGCAGAAGCCATAGGGAGTGGGCAAAACAAGGCTGTGGGGAGCAGCAGGAGAGGCTGGGACAGAGGGAAGCTGAGTGGTAGAATTAAGTGACACACTTTGCTGGTCTTGCCCAGCACTCAATTGTGAAGAGTAGGGGCTGCCAGAGATGGCTTCCTCTCCTTCACTTATTCATGAATGCTGACACTCATGACCTGTCACCTAAGGAAACTGAAGCACGCCTTTGTTCTTACAACCTAAAAGAAGCCAACCAACTTGCAGTCTGTGGGAAGGAGCCCAGACCCCACAAGAGCTGTGCTTCACAAAGCCTGGTCCTACATTTCTGAACCTGGGTTTTGATTCTGGCTTCTTGGGGTATGTGTGTGTGTATGGACAGTGAATGTATGCTATCCAGCCTTCCTTGTCCTGGCTGGTGATGCACAGAAGGTCTAGAGGAGGTCCTGCTTGAAGCTAGAAGAGGTTGACAAGAACCAAAAAATCTCCTTTGGCAGTGAAGGAGCTATGCCACATGGATTTGTGGATCATGGGTAATTCCTGGGTGCCACTGGATACCTAAGGTCTTAGGGACACAGTGTTTGTGGGTTACATCCACCACTGGGCTGTTATGAGAGCCTCAACCATACACATGGGCAACAACTAGGCAATCTCTGCCTTCCCTGACTACACTCCCACCTCACCACCTCTGAAACACAGCAAGGAGTTACAAGAGACCAACATGGCTGGCACTGAGGGCAATGAGACTTAAAAGTTTTCCAAATCTCTAACCAGGCTAGACTCCAGAGACTTCTGCGAGCCAGTTAGGGAAGTGTGGGCTAGATCGGGAGTCATTTCAATTCTGTGTATGGGAGGAACACAATGGAAGGCATGTTTTGAAAGATCAGTGTGCAGTGATGTGCAGTGATGTGCAGCATGGACTGAAGTGGGCCTGACAAATGGCCTGGGACTACCACTTGCTGGATGCCACACAGCAGATGCCACCAAGATGTTAATGCCACATGAGAGTTGGCCGTGAAACTAAGTTAAGATTCCTTCACAGAGTTCCACATAGGGATTGTGGTTTGTCATGTATTATTTGAGATGTTATGAAAAATTATCTAAAATTTGACAAGGCAAAAAAGATTACTTCATGTCTTTTCAGGAACATATGAGAGCATCACCCATGTGGTTGCTTGACTATTCACTACTGGTTAAGGCCCACTATAAAGTTAAAAGTAAACTTGTGGAAAATTGGTAAGTTGCAAATTATTTTTGTCTGGTAGAAATAAAAATTGTATCTGTACAATAGGAAAAATAGCACCCAAAGTTGCAGTTTTATTATCCTATAGAACTATCCAGTTTTGTATCCAACTTTTTAAAGAGATTATTTATTTATTTATTTTTAGAGAGAAGGGGAGGAAGGGAGAAAGAGAGGGAGAGAAACATCCATGTGTGGTTGATCCTCACATGCCCCACAATGGGGACCTGGCCCACAACCAGGTATGTGCCCCAACTGGGAATCCAATTGGCGACCCTTTGCTTCATAGGCCCATGCTCAATCCACTGAGCTACACCAGCCTGGGCATGTAGCCAACTTTTAAAAATTCTTATTGCATGATTATTCAGAAATTGTATTTTTGATTTCTTCCTGGCTCTTGTTTATAGTTTCTATTTCCTTTCTCATACTGTTGTAGTTCTCACTCAGTTCCTTGTAGTTGTCTGTGAGTTCCTTGAGCATCATTATAACCATTCTTTTGAATTCTATATCTAATAGTTTGCTTGCCTCCATTTCAAAATCTTTCATATCTTTTGGTATCTCTCTTTTTATTTTTTTAGTATTTTTATTGTGGTAAAATATATATAACATAAAATTTGTCACTTTAATCATTTTAAGTACACAATTCATCGGCATTAATTTTGTTCACAGTGTTGTACAACCATCTCCACTATTCATTTCCAAAATTTTTCATCACTCAAAACAAACATTAAACAGTAATTTCCCATTCCCCCCTCTTCCTAACCCCTGATAACTTCCAGTCTACTTTCTCTCCTATGAATTTACTTACTCTAGATATTTCATGAAAGTGAAATCATGCACAATTTGTTCTTTTGTGACTGGCTTCTTTCACTTAACATAATGTTTTCATCCATGTTGTAGCATAAATTAGAAATTCACTCTCTATAACTGAACAATATTACCTTGCATGGATACACCATATTTTGTTTACTGATTCATCTGTTGATGGACATTTGTGTTGTTTCAACCTTTTCTCTATTGTGAATAGTGCTGCTACGAACATTTGTGTTCAAGTATCTGTCCAAGTACCTGTTTTCACTTCTTTTGGGTCTATGCCCAAAAGTGGAATTGCCGGATCATATGTAACTCTATGTTTAACTTTTTGAGGAACTGCCAGACCTTCATATGTTTTTTAAAGCCAGCTCTACTACAATGCTGGTTCACTCATCAATGAGTTAAATAAATCTTTGCTATGTGATTACTATATATTTCACTGAGAGTCATGATTTTAACTCTGTGAAAATGATACTTTGATAAGGATGATTCTTTTACCTTGCTAATCTTTAAAGCATAAAGTTGACCCCTGCTGGCCCCCATTGCCTATTGCAAGCTCCCTACAAGGAAGTCAAGGAAATAAATAGAAATGAGGGGTCCCTTGCTTAAACTCATGAGGCTAGCATTGTATTTTGGTACTTATAAAGTGAGAGGAAATTTTAATTGTGGTCCTATGATGGTGATGCCAAATGAAGTCAGGCAGGACTACTCATGGACACAGAATGTATATGTCTTTATTTTTTCTGGGAGCATAAGACTTTTCTGCTCTGGAATGTCAAGCAACTGCTGATTTTCTACAGCGTGACAGCTTCTGCTGGGAAAACTCTAGATTTCTCTAGGTTACTTTAAGCAACCTCTGGGACCACACAAACTACAATCAAACCCATTGGAAGAGATACTAGAATTCTTTTTGTACAGCCTCAAAATTTGTTTTCAGCCCTGGGTGGTGTAGCTCAGTAGATTGAGCACTAGCCTGCAAACCAAAGGGTCACTGGTTCAATTCGCAGTCAGGGCACACGCCTGGGTTGTGGGCCAGGTCCCCAGTAGGGAACGCATGAGAAGCACCCATACATTGATGTTTCTCTCCCTCTTTCTCCCTCCCTTCCACTCTACCTAAAAATAAATTAAAAGTCTTTTTTAAAAATTGTTTCCATTGGCATTTGACAGGAAATCTTTTAGGCAGGAAACGAAAAGAAGAAAGAGACTTGGCCTGAAGTTTGAGGAGGGTGGGCACACAGGTGGGCAGAGGGCACAGCCTAGGGGTGGTGGGGAGGGAACAAGGAGCAGGTGCCCTGCCCACAACCCAGCTCCACAAGGAGGATTTTTAGTTGCCTCTAAGTAGCCTTTTATTCATACTATACAACCCTCCAAAAAAAATCTCTACTAGAGTATTAATCACACATAAAATTAGAAGTATTCTTGGTTTCATACATTTTTAGTGTTTCAAACCAAGAAAGTTTTGCCTTTTTGAGTGTGGCTGAAATTTTAAAAAACAAAAAATATATTTTCCCCCTCACAGCTCAAAAGGAACTAACAGGATTTTGATCACAATTTTCTCACATTTGAGACAAAGCTATGAAAGAACAGATGAGTGTAATGGAAGAATTTCACAGGTGGTTAAGAATGTGTAGGAAAAAAACAGAATAAAAAAGAATGTCACTGTTATAAATATAATCAGAATATATCTATTTCTGAAAGCATACTAGACAGGTTAAAAAATAAAACCTACTTTCTTCTAAAACTCTTATGTTTCTCTCTCACAGGGCTGTGACAAGATGAAATATATGTAACAAGCACTTCGCAAACTGCAAAGAACTGCTCTGAGAGGGCTGGGTGGTAGAGGGAGAGAGCATGGGCTATGAAGCCCAATCTTGCTTGGGGATGGCCTGGCTTGGGGACCTCCCCAGCAGTGAAGGCAAAAGAAAATCCTGGCAAGTTGACCAATGTGGCTCAATGGGTTGGACATCATTTCACAAAGAGAAAGGTTGACGGTTCGATTCCTGTTCAGGGTACATGCCTGGGTTGCAGGTTCGGTCCTGGTCAGGGCTTAAGCTAGAGGCAACCGATCAGTGTTTCTCACATTGATGTTTTTCTCCCTCTCTTTCTCCCTCCCTTCCCTTCTCTCTAAAAATAAATAAATAGCCCTGTCTGGTGTGGTTCAGTGGATTGAGTGCTGGCCTGCGAACCAAAGGGTTACTGGTTCGATTCCCAGTCAGGGCACATGCCTGGGTTGCAGACCAGGTCACCAGTAGGGGGCATGTGAGAGGCAACCACACATCAATGTTTCTCTCTCTTTCTTTCTCTCTCCATTCCCCTCTGTAAAAATAAATAAAATCTCAAAAAAAAGAAAAGAAAATCCTGAGGCCTCAGCTTTCACATACGTAGAGTGAGCACAGTATTTCGTGCCTTCCACGGTTGTTGATAAGGCCTCCATGAAGAGCAAGAACAAACTGCTGTGGAAGCATGGTCTTTGTTACACATTGACGCCCTTACCACATTGTTCTGGAATAGTCTCTTTACAATTAGTAAATAGTCACCTCAATTTTACCAGAAGTTCCTTGGGACTTGTTTGCCTCTGCATTGCCCTTGCCTCTAAGCACAGTGCTTAGAACATCATGCTCAGCCATTCATTCTTTTAACAAACATTTATTATGCCTTCCAGCCAACAACTCTTTATTTTTTAAGATTCTATTTATTTATTTATCTATTTATTTATTTTTACAGAGAAGGGAAGGGATGGAGAAAGAGAGGGAGAGAAACATCAATGTGAGAGAGAAATATTGCTTGGTTGCCTCTCATATGTGTCCCGACCAGGAACTGAACCCGAAACCCAGGCATGTGCCTCAACCAAGAATCGAACTGGCAAGCTTTTGCTTTGTAGGATGATTCACAACCCACTGAGCCATACTAGCCAAGGCCCAGCCAACAACTTTTCACAGCCATATTCTGCCCTCCAAATCTCCCTGCCTCTCCAGCATTTAAGCCCCAGGGTGGTCTGATGAGGACCCTGTAGTGGACACAGTGATACACTCTCTGGTCTTCTGAGGACTGAGTGCTGCTGGCGGACAGTCCTCTTTGGGGATTGTCCAGCCACCTCCTCAGAAGACACTGCCTTACCCAAGGCCATGCACATTCCCTGGGGGCAGTTTGCATCTAGTGACTTGTCCATATGGGGTATAAATGTCTGGTCTCATCATAACTCAGAACAACTGTGAAGGGCCAGCCTAGCTCCAGAGCTCTTCAAGGGTCAGTTGAGGTAAGCATTAAGATAGTGTCCGAGCCCAGCTTCTCCCTCAAACAGTCCTGCCTACTTCCCTTAGACCTCAGCTGTTGATCCCAAAGGCACCTCAATCAACTTGGCACATGCAACCTGCAACAGCTCCTCCAGTGGCAATCCCCAGGCTGGCTTTGTGGCCTGTGTAGGCTCTGCCTCAGCATCAGGGAAGCCTCTATTCCAAATGATCCCAGGAACTGGGACAGTCCCCAAGGCCCAGTCACCATGCCACTGTGCACAGGCATCACTCACAGTTACATTTCTCTCTCTCTCTCTCTCTCTCTTCTTATCAAGTGCATTTGGAACCAATAGTGTGAAACATATAGGCCTAAAAGCAAGTAATTATAGCAATGGGAAACACAATACAATAGAGAAAAAATGAACTTCATGCTTAGCTGGAGGAAAGCTTCCTAGAGGAGGAGCCCTTTAAACTGAGTCTTAAAGGATGAGTTGGGGTTTGATGTGTGGACAAGGGATGCGGAGAAACATTGCACACAGAGGGTACAGCATACTCAAAAGCTGTCAGGCCTAAAAGGGGTCAGGGTGTGGGAAAAAGGGGAGGAAGGCACAGTGAAGCTTGGGACACTAGTAGGGGCAGATCTTGCAGAGCCTTATAGGCCACTTTGAGGAACTTGATGCTGAACCAAAACTATGTTCCAGTGTTGCCTAAGCTTCAGCCATTTAGGTACCACTTTGATGAGTTTTGCCCTATTTGGGCCCCACTGGTTCTATTTACTATTCACTTTTTCTTGAAATGAAATTTTTTTCTTACATAAATTTATAGTAATATAAAATTTATATGGCAACAAAAACCAAAGCAAAAGGAGTATCATTTGCCAGAAATAGAAAGTAATTGTAAAAATAAATACAATGGAAACAGAACAAAGTAATTAAATTCTATGTAGATATCTCTGTCTGTCAATGTCTTTGAGCCTGAAGCCTGCTCTAGCTCTGTTCCAAAAGATTAGCAAACATTACAGAGGTTGAAGAATAGCACCATGCTGAGACTTTCTCCTTGATGTAATCAAAAAGCTGGAAGGAAAAGGAGGCGAGAATCATTTTCTCACCATGTAATTCAATGTTCTTTAAAGCTGCACCATGTACCATTAGGATCACCTTGGAGTTCCCCTCCCTACCACCCCGCTGACTGTGAAAGCAGCTCGTAAACAATAAAGTGCCCTACAAATGTGCTTGTTATTACCACTGTATTGTTTGGTCCATTGGCTCAGGGGCAGTCACTTCCACATAGCTGTCCCTTCTTTGGCTCAGCAAGAGTTTCCAAACCAGTGCCTGTGTCGATCATCATGCCCTACATTGTGTGGGAGAAAGCAGTAAGGGTGGGCTGGGGGGTGGCAGAACGGTGGGAATCCCAGGTTATTAAAACTGGGAGGGCCTTCACAGAGTATCCTATCTTCCCAATTTACAGCTAGGAAAACTGGGACCGTAGGGGGGAAATGATTTGTCCAAGGCCATGGAGGGTGTTAGCATTACCGGTCCAGGTGACAGAGGAAAAAAATAGTGTAACTTATTGTTTGAGGCTACTGGTTCCAGTAGTTGCCATCTGTGAGACAGAAGAGAATAGAATGTGGGAGCAGAGGTGGGGAGAAGTGAGTCCATCAGGATTGAGAGCACAGGGGCACTGTCCAAAAATCAACCTTCTCGGCTGGGCTCCTCAGCTAGGTGCACAGGTTGAGGTGGGCCTGGAGCCTCGGTGGTGGGAAGTGAGGAAAGAGCCTTCAAGGGGCTGAAGGGTTTGAAAAAGATACCCAAAGAAGTGAGGTTAGCCAACTCAACAGAACTGATCCAAAGGGCAGTACCAACTCAGCCAGGACATCCTGGGACTGTGCAAATCTCCTGGGTGTGAGATTTGCCACACCTGGGTTCAATCCTGGTTCTCTCACTTTATAACTGTGCATGCCTCTGGGTAAGTCACTGAACTGTTCTGAGCCCCAGTCTCCTCACTGGAGTATGACGTGGATAATAATAGTACCCACCTCATGGAATTGTTGTGAAGATCACAAGAGGCAGTATATGCAAAGTTTCACATACAAGGCTTTTTACCGTACTTAGTGTTACTTCCTCCCACCCACTAGACCTCTGCCAATGCATTTTCTTCTCTCCTACCCACCTTCACCGCCAGCCCAGATTCACAGCCAGCAACTCCCAGCCCTGAGCTCTGTCCTATACTTGGGCTCACCCGGCTGTCCCACTTATTTGGCTATGGGGCTCATAAGGAGGCTTTCAAGTATTTGCAGATAAGAAAGCTTGAGGGGGCATGTTACAGGGGGTTGTACAGGAACTTCCTTCACCTAGAGACAGAGGGCAGGCCAAGCAGCTGGCACCATCCCGCTGGAGAGAGAGGCCAGCTTTGGCCTGGGAGAGAACAAAGAAAAGGCTCTGGTCTCCTGTGGCGTTAGAAGGCAGTGCCTGAAGCAAGTCCCTTCATTAAAAGCTAGTAGGCAGAAGGTTAAATATAGCCCTTTCCAGTTGTCTAGGACATATATTTGTGAAATGTCAAAGCTGTGTTAGAGTGAGAGAAAATCTTGTCTGTGCTCTGTCTTTATAGAGTAAGAAGGACGTGATAAAGGAAAGAAAGAAACCTGGACTTTCACCATTGAGTAGTAGGCAGCCATTGGAGGATTTTGAGCTGCAAGATCTGATTTTTAAAGTCTTGCTTTGGCTGAAGAGTACAGAATAGACTCAAGAGGGGCCAGAGTGGGAGCAGGGAGCCCAATCAGAGAAATTGATGGGGGTACCAGGCCAGGGTGCTAGCTGTGGAGGTGGAAGGAGGAAATTGACTGCAAGGTGGGCCAGGCCTGCCTCCCAGGTGAAGGAGGCACCTCCTCCTTCTCTTGCCCTGGTCTTTTGAAGGGCTTGCTTTATTACTGTAAAAAAAAAAAGGCAACCTGCCCAAAGACAGCCAGACCCCTCACTCCCTTTCAAGGCACCACTTGGCAAGTCTCGTAGGAAGTTTCTCCTTGTCCATAGGCCCCAGTTCTGCTGCCTGAGCCCCCTTCAGACTCCATCTACTCCCTTCATCCCGTGACAGCCCCTCTAAGACCGGAAGACCAAAGACCACATTCCTCTGATTCTTCTCCATGCCAAACAGCACGTGGTCCTCACAGTATTTAATTCTCAGTTCCATCACTCTGGTTTTCAACTACTAAGCTCATAAACTCCTTTTGAGCCTACTCCTGATGCAATGGATCAACCAGAACTCAGAGACACAGCATGGATTCATGGTCTGTCTTACTAGCTACCTCTGCAGCCTTAATTGTAGCTTCCAGTAATTTTCTGGGGCATGCAACTGCAGTGCCCTCCCACCATCCCTGCTATCGTCTTCACATGAGCCAGAGAGGGGCCCTGGTATGGTTAGGGACCCTAAACTTGATTCTACCCTACTCTCAGCAGGTCTGGCTTGAACTTCAATTATAAGGCACTTGGTCCCTTGATAAAAACCTGTGCGGGCAGATGACCAGTGATAGGCACCTCTTTCCTGCTCCTCCCTGCCTCCATGCTTCAGTATTGCAAAAACAAAAACAAAACCTGAAATCCCCAGCATTTTAGCAGGAGTCCAGGAGGTGGGTAAACACTAAGATTGGCAGACAGTATTTTCCACTATCCACAGGACAAGACCTCAGAAGGCATGATAAGTCAATTTATGGAAAATAAGAGATACACTATTTCTTACACACACACACACACACACTCCCTCATTCACTTTTATCATCCCTAGAATCCCAGCTTATCAGGGTTGGGGTGTGATCACATCCACACATTCCTCCCCCAGAGCCACCCAATTTTGAATTCCTTTGATAGCTTCTGCCAAGTAGCCAGCCTGCCCCACTTTGCATACCTCTAGTACTAGGGTACCCATTCCCTCCCAAAGCGGCCCAAGCTGCCTCAGGAAAACTCTGAGGGCAGAAAGCACATCCTCCTCCTCAACAGTCCCCAATTCCTTCCCTTCTCTCTGCTGAGCAAGCAACCCTCCTGCCCTGAAGACTCACCTCCCAGGCTCCAGAAGAGGGTCATAGACTCAGCTCTTTCCATCCTCGTGGTGTGGATGGCCAAGACTCCACATTCAGCAAATTTTCATGCAAGAGAGAATCATGTGGTGGGCCCACACTGGGGGCAGGGAGCTGATGGGCTCCACGTTGTTCTGAACCCCTTCCCCAGGCTCCTCAGTGGATGCCCAGGCACTCTTCCTAATGCCTGTTTCCCAGTGTTCTGTCTGGGTCAGTTTGGCCCCATCCGTTACATGCTCCGTTGCCCCGCAAAGTTGTTCCTGGGCTGCTCAGGCAAAGTGAGGCAGGATTCAAAAAGTGAGTTTCCTCTCTCTCCTTTCACACTGGTCTCCGCCCCCACTGCCTGCCTGCAGCTGCACAGGCCCAGTGGGTCCCATCACAGCAGACCAGTGAGGGGAGCTATCTGAGTTGGTCTGGTCTCTCTCTGGGTAATGTTCTCAGCCAAAGGCCCAAGTCAGACCCCACAGAGGGCTGACCTCCCGCCCTATTGCTGTCCTGCAGCAACGGGAAATGAGCAGGAACTGGCTGTCTGAGTCAGCTCCCCTGGTCTATTGTCACTGTGTGGGCCCCTTCCTTCCCAGAGGAGAGACGTGTACAGAGATAGGCCTTGTTTTTTGCAAGTCTCTCTTGCATACATACACTTTCTCTCTTGGAAATGGCCTGGAATGAGTTGGTGCACTATGGCTGGATGCAATTCAGTTCAGTTTCCCCAACTCCTAGCAAGTGCTTACTGTGGCAGAGGTTGTGCCTACAGCACACAGAAGTCATTTCCCAGCATCCTCACCACAGATGGAGGAGCTAACAATGACAGTAAAAAGGGAGGAAACTGAGGCTTGGAAAGGGAAACAGCTTCCCAAGGTCCAACACCACAAGAATAGTGAGATTCGGAGCCCAGCCTGGCTTGCCTGCCCACCCTCCTCACTGCTTCTCCTGCCTTCACCCACCAGCATATCACAGATTTTAGGAAAGCTGATTTCCTAGGGCACAAAGCATTAGAGAATTGCTGGCTTTAAAACATTTATAACATACCTTGTTCAAATTCGTTTCTGTGTGTTTAGAAGGTCAAGGGCCCAGGAAACAAGTCACATGAACCAGAAGCTCCTTACAAAGGGACTCCATGACCATACTGGCAAAATGAGTGCCGCCAGAAGGGCTGTGCCTTGTCCCAGTGACCATCTTCTAACTGGAAGAGAGGCATGGCAGGTTCTTGCTGACACAGTAAAAAGAACTCTACTGAAGCTTTATTCTCTTTCCCATTCACTTCCCCCCACAGAGGTGCTGAGAGACAGGGAAGCAGCTTGAGGGAAGGAGTTGGGAGCCTCCCCTGGAGGAGCCACCCTCTTGCCTCGAGGGTTCTGCATGCCTCCAGTACAGACCAGACTCAACTCTTTGAGGGCAGGGCAGGGTTGTGGGTCTCTGAAAGCCCCACCTTCATAACAGACTTGTATGGCTTGGTAGAAAAAGCCTTCTAAAAAGACTGAGGTGAAATTTCCAAACAAGGAGATTGTGTGGTGGTGTGAGAGGGGTGGTTTCTAAGAGCAGTGGCCAGCTGACATCATCAACTGCATTCAAGACTTTAAGTAGGCTGAGGCCCAAACAGTGTATATTCTCTGTGGCAATACCGAGAGGTTAACCTTAGCTAGGTCGGCTTCCCAGACCAGACCTGCTTTCCAGAAGCCAGACGACAGCAGGTTAAGAAGGGAAATGGGAGGGGACTGGAGACACCTCTCAGGAAATCTGGCTGTGGTTCCAGAGGAAAGAGATAAGAGCCTTGGCTGGAGGGAGAGGCAGAGCTGTGACTAGGAGTTCACTGTTGTCAGGATGGGGCTGATGCTATATGTTTTTAAGTCGAGGAGCTGCTGCTCAGGGTACCTTCCACACTCCCTGCTGGCTGGATTTCATCTCAGACCAATTAAACCAGAATTTCTCAGAAGCGGGGTCCAGACATTGACAGTGTTTTACATCTCCCCAGATTGAGAACCATGACATTAATTCTTGTTAGAGACTGAATTCCAGTCTCAGCCCAGCTGGTAGATAGAGGGCAAAGGTGGCCTAACTGTCCTAGCTACCTCACGTTCACAGGTCAGCACAATGGCAAAGACAGAATTAGGGGCCCTAGTGTCAGTCTCACCTGTGTGCTCATGGGCAAGTGGCTTAAAGTCTCTGAGGCTCAGGTTCTAAACTATAGATTAATCACATAATTTATAGTTTCTAATTTATATATGAGTTTTAGTAGATAATAAAAGTACCTATACCATAAAGTCATTGTATGGACCAAACGAGTAAATAATATCTGCAAAGTGCTCAGAGTGCTGCCTGGCTTGATATAAGCATAGCTGGGACTGGCATCTTCTAGTGGCCCTTCTACTGGACCTCCGGCTAACGTTCAGGAGGACTTCCCTTCAGAACTGCTGGTGGTGGTCCTAACAACTGCTGGTGAGGGTGTGGAGAAAAGGGAACCCTCGTGCACTGTTGGTGAGACTGCAGATTGGTGCAGCCACTGTGAAAACAGTGTAGAGTTTCCTTAAAAAATTAAAAATGGAACTGCCTTATGACCCAGCATATCCACTTACAGGTATTTATCAAAAGAAATCTAAAACACTAGTTCAAAAAGATATATATATACCCTTATGTTCACTGCAGCATTATTTACAATAGCTAAGTTTTAGAAGCCACCTAAGTGCCCATCAGTAGATTGGTGGATAAAACAACTATGGAACATTTACACAATGAAATACTACTTGGTCATTAAAAGAAGGAAATCTGACCTTTTGCAACAGCATGGATGGATCTGGAGAACATTATGCTAAGTGAAATAAGTCAGTCAGAGAAAGACAAATACCATATGATTTCACTCATATGTGGAATCTAAAGAACAAAATAAACAAATAAACAAAATGGAAATAGATTCATAGATACAGAGAATATACTGGTCATTGCCACATTGGAGGGGGTTGGGGGGATGGGTGAAAAAGGTCAAGGAATTAAGAAGTACAAATTGGTAGTTTTAGAATAGTCACAGGGATGTAAAGTATAGCACAGGGAATATAGTCACTAATATTGTAATAATTGTACGGTACCAGCTGTGTAGTAGACTTATTGTGGGGCTCACTTTGTAAGTTATATAAATGTCTAACCACTATGCTATACATCTGAAACAGAGAAAGAGAAGGAGAGAAACATCAATGTGAGAGAAACATCAACTGGTTGCCTCTTGCACATGCTCTAACTGGGGACTAAAACCACAACCCAGGCAATCAAACTGGCGACCTTTTAGTCTGGGGGACCATATGCAACCAACTGAGCCACACCAGTCAGGGCAATGTACACACTTTAATCAGGGTCTAAGAATTTACCTTAAGAAAATAACCAGAGGTAGGTAAAATGGGCTATATTTAAAAAAAAAAAAAAACATTGTTGGTCCTGCTATTGACTCGGTCTCCCATCAGCCATCAACCCTGGCCTGACAGGCCTGAGTCTATCATCACCTCAAAAGCCACTTCTCACCTTGGTCTCTCTGGGCTGAAGTTGTCTGCTGTTGCTGTGATAAAAACTGCCATTGTGTATGTCCAGAGCTACGTTGCTTGGGATGGAAAGACTAGAATTAGAGTCTCAGCTAAACCCTGACCTGTGTGGTTCAGTGGGTTGGGCTTTGTCCTGTAAACCAAGTGGTCACCAGTTCCATTCCTGATTGGGACACATGCCCGGGTCCCACCACATTGCACATTGATGTTTCTCTCCCTCTCTTTCTCCCTCCCTTCTCCTCTCTCTATAAATAAAAGTAAATAAATAAATAAATATCTTTAGAGTCTCAACCAATATTTATGTATTGTTCCTCTGACTCAAATTTTGAGTTCTTTTGGCTGGAGTCAGGACAAACTGTTGTCCCATGGTGGGGAAGTGGTTGGTGTGTGTCAGCAACACAGACTTCCATAACACAGACCTCATGTTTGGGGGGTTTGAAGCCTGATGATGGTGGGGGTGGGGGCTGGCTTCATCTTCAGAACCAGCAGTGTGATTTTGGGCTCTGTAGATTTAGGACTCTGACTTGTGTGACCACCCAAAGAGACCTTAATCTTTCCAATTTCGCTCTTTCCTGAGCAGACAGCTCCTATCCCCCAAACCAGGCCTTGCAGCACTGAAAGATTAGGAGAGGGCTGGTGACAGAACCAAAAGTTGGAGCAGATGTCCAGGTAGACAGTCATGGTGCAAGGGTCGGGTAGTCAAGAGTCTGGGAAGAAAGAAGGTGCAACATCAATGTTCAGCAGTTAAAACCAGGGCAGAAGTGTGAGGAGCTAAGCCCTCAAAGCCAGGTCCCCAAAGACAGGTCTCCAAAGCAGGAGCAATGGGTCAGAATATTTCAAAGGAGCAGTGTGCTAGAGATGGCATGTGCTTTTTATGTCCTGTGTGGCACGGGAGGATGCACATCTTCTCTGAGGCAAGTCTAAAGCCTAAACAGCACCCCCCCACCTCTACCTCCAGGTCTACAAGTTCCATAAAAGGAATTCGTGGAGGTGGCTCTGGGCCACCCTCTCCAATGCCAGAAACAACTCAGAGTACACACTCCACCCAGATGGCAGGGAGCAACTGGAAGCCTCATCCTGCTTCTGGGACCCCACGCCCCTTCATATATGCTCTTGGAGAATTTGCCAGGAGATGGACTTTCTAAATAGAAGATGTGCTGTTGAGAGAGATGAAGGTTTCATCAAAAACCATTTAGTCCACAGGCTGCAGATGACAGTTAGGAGGCAACATTAGACTAGTATGTTTGGAAGTACTGCCTGGGGGTGATGCAGAGCTGACCTGTCAGTGTGCAGGGCTCCCACCAGGGACATCTTTTCTTGTCATCTCATGCATCATTTTTGCCTCTTCTCAATGTCAGAGTCTTGTCTGGTTTCTCCCAGTTTGATAATGGTCATATGGGCATGACCATGTGGTGCAGAACGTCTCCACCAAGGTGGTGAAGAAATTCCAGAGGATGTGAGTACAAGTCGTGAGCAGTGTGTGTGTGTGTGTGTGTGTGCACGTGCGGGCAGGGTAGAACAGCTGGATTCTGGGTCACATTATTCTGTGAGGCTGGGTGACCTTGGACACATCACCTCACTTCTATGGGTCTATAAAATGAAAGTTTGTAGGAGACGAGTGGACATTTCACCTTTATTAAAATACCTGGGTGCCATCATGATAGACAAGAAGTCTGCTGTTTAATATTGGCATGCAAAAATAATAATATATGAGGTGAACCCCCCAAAACCCAGAATTATGTTCTGGAGGGCGGGTCCCTTTTAGTACAGGCTTTTCCCACTAGGTGAGTGTTCTAGGAACCCATCTGTATCAGTGCCAATGCCAACAACCAGCTGGTGTTGTTGTAAGAGACTGCGTTCAGCTTCAGTGAAATTTTTTGAAGACTCTTGACCACATTTGCCTATTTCATGGTGGGTGATTTACAAGTGCACCTGCCCACACCGCACCGAGTGTTCAGCAGTTTTTGACCAAAAATGGCATGATCCCCATGCCCCACCCTCCCTATTCACTTGATCTCACCTCCAGTAACTTTGTTTATATTTCATTGAATAAAAAAGTCCTCAAAGGGAAACGTTTGTTGATGTGGAAGAGGTGAAACAGAAAATGGTAGAAAAACTAAAAGGCATCGAAATCGATGAGTTCAAAAACTGTTTTAAGCCATAGGAAAAAATCTCTCCATAGGTATATTGCATCAAATGGAGAGTACTTCGAAGGCAACTGAAGTTTAAACATGTCAGAATAAGTACAAATTTTTTATACATAAATTCCGGGTTTTGGGGTCTACCCTCATATACACACTGTGCTCCCTGAAGACCCCCTCCACACCCTTCTCAGCACCTGTTGAGAAGCCCTGGATCATGACTCCCCAGATACCCTCCCTCTCTGCCACTTAGAAGCAGCAATAACAGCAGCACACTGTGCTCCTTGCTTACTACCTGCCACATGCTTCACACGCAGCACCTCATGTCATCCTTACAACCACCCTCTGATGTAGGCACTGTTCATCCCAGCACACCAAGCTGGCAGCAGAGGCACCAAGAGCGTAGGTCACTTGCCTAAGGGCACACAGCTAGTAAGTGAGTAAGTGTGGCTGAGAAACCAAGCAGCTGTGGCAGTCTTCTCTGTGTCCTTTATCAATTATTCTAATCTTCTCGCCATGAAGCTTAAGCATTTTAGAGGAGGAGAAAAAACCACAACATTTTCCCAATTATTGCTCAACCATGGCTAAACCCAGAAAACTTCACTTGCTTAATCAAACTTTAATGGCACCCAGCACTCATAGGAGACAAGGTGGCTGCCACCTGAAGCCACCCAGAAGCACGTGCCCAGCCTGGCTTCACTGTTAACTGTTGTGGGACAGTGGCAAACATTACCTAATACTTTGGTTTAAAAGCATTTGTATATATCCCTTGATAAGGCATTCTAGTATGCAGCATTTTACACCCCACAAAGCCCTGGAAACCCCCCCACATCATTTGCCCCTCATCACAGCCCTATAAGGTGGTGGTGGTGATCACTGTTATTCTTACACTGCAGCTAAAGAAACCAAGGATACAATGGTGAAATAACTTTCCTCAAAGAACCAAAGTGAGGGTCAGAGCTTGGATTCAAACCTGAGGCTGCCCACACAAAATCCACACATCTCATTCCCTGCAATTGCTTCTACTTTTGCATTTATGTCTTTCAAGTGTGTTTGCTGGCTCAGGGAAATGATATGATTTGGTCTCTCAGCTTGACAGAATGATTTGCCAGTGTAATTGTTCTATGTGTTAATGGCTTTTATTTTTCATTGCACAAACAATATTATAATGACATTAATGGAAGTCTAAGGGAAAGAAAAAATTCACCAACAAGCCTGCCACCCACAATAAATCAAGTTTTGCTTTTTCCACAATTCCCTTTCAGTCTTTGCTCTTGTGCAGACGTACTTTCAATAGGGTTTTCAAAGCTCAGAGTAGGTACAGTTTTGTATTGTGCCTTTAGTATGTTACACTTTATTATAGGCATTGTCCATGCTGCTCAACAGTCTTTGTAATTAGCTCTTTAGTGATTCTACCATACTTCAGTAAGGTTGGATACATCAGATTTCCTCAGACCTTTCCCTGTTATTGGATATTAGGATGGCCATTGTGCAATTTTATACTCATTTTTTGCTTCCTTCTAGCTCTGGCCCAGGGAATGTGGGAGTATTATGATTGGCCTCAAGCCCCAGGGCCCATGCCTCTACCTCCAACACATCTCTCAGTGTGAGAGGTGAGGAGTGCCAGGAAATATTTTGTTTGGTGGTCTAGAGTTTCAGCTTCTGCCATACCTTTCACTGGGCTCATGAAGTTTGGTTAGGAAATATTTCTTTCAGGAGAAGGTCCCCAGGGAATAGGGGTCACTTGACTCCTGTATAAGTCTCTGCCATTTTAACGTCTAGCATATGGACATCAAGGATTGTGAGAATTTAATAAACTTGTGAATATAATAAGGCCAGGTCAACTACAAAATGCCTTGCAAAAGCAATGAGCTGATTTCTTCATTTTGTTTAGGAACAGAGAAGAGAATAGTGCACTCATTTGCATTTGAAAATATAGGTGACCTTGCTCACAGTGGTGGTGTGGTTACTTGGGGTGGTGGGGGACAATTGGAAAGCAGCATGATACCAGTTCTCCTTGAATCTGAAGCCTGTCTCAGCATCTGGTTTAGGCCTAAATTTAAGAATCCTCCTACTATCCTGCCAGCTCAGGAATCCTCAGCTGTAGTTTCTGGACCCAACACAGAGCCTCCAATGAGTTCAACACACATGTGCCATCAAGGAGACATATGGTGGGACTTCTATAAGGCTGAGAATTACAGTCCTGGTTGCTATAGAAATTTGCGAACCCTTCCAGAACAGAGTCTCAGAATCCTCCTTTTACCACAACCGGTGTCCAGGGTTACTAACTCTTGCCACAGATGCAAAGATACTGAGAAGCACATGGAAAGATACAATAGACACAAGCTTAACGGTCAGACAGACTTGGGCTCAAATCCAGGCTCTGCAACTTCCTGGTTATCAGACCATGGTGCAGCTCACCCCTGAGTCTCAGTTTTCTCATCTGTAAAACACCATCAACAGTCTCTGCCTGGACATTGTTTTGAGGGTTAAGTGAATTTGTGGATGGAAAGTGCTGGCAGACAATAGGTGTGTCATATTGGTTCCCTTTCCCTCCTCTGCAGGACAGTAATTCAAATTGATGGTCTTGTATGCACAGCCATGCACATGCTGTGTAGTCAGGATGGTTCAAGTACATATCTCCCCCAACCCACACAGATTCACAAAGTAACAAGACTATAGTTATTCAAGAAGTGAAAGGGAGTGGGAAAGCTGGGGAGAAATCAATTCCAACTTGTGATCTTGACAGACAAGGCTTTCCAGTGTCAAAGCAACCTATGCTCTAAGGTCATGTTGGGTTTCCACATGCTGTGACTATCCTACAGCTACCCCATCCCACCCCCACCTCCACCCACTGTGCAGCTGTACTAGCTTCTGGGAGCACCTCAGCCTGGTGCTACCTGTGGCCCCCCTATACATGCCGGGCTCATTTCTGGTTCTATTCTCATGGCAAGACTCATGGTGTTCCCTCCATCTGCAATTGTAATCACTCTTCTTGCACTTGAAAACTGTTCCTAGCTATCTCACACCACATCTTTCCAACAACCCTGGGATGTGTGTGGTAAAGATCACCTCTAAGGATTTGTAGCTTTTTATGGGTGAAGGATGGAAGTAGCAGGAGAGAGTGACTTGTCTAAGATCACCTTACTCATTCAAGGACAAGAGAGAGCAGAACCCAAGCCTTCCAAGTCCTGCTCAATGGCTATTTACCACCTTTGGTTAAACAAGTTTCAGCCCTTGCCCGAAAAAAAAGCTCACATTTTACTAGTGGAGATAAACATGTAATAACAACCATAAATAATGACAATGACTGAAAGAAGTCAATCTGAAAAGGCTATATATCATGTGATTCCAACCATATGACATTCTGGAAAAGGCAAAACTATGGAGACAAAAAATCAGTGGTTGCCAGGGCCTAGCGGGCAAGGGGGTGGGATGAATAGGTAGAGCACAGACAGTATTTAGGGCAGTGAAAATATTCTGTATGATACTATAATGATGGACTATGTCATTACACATTTCTCCAAACCCATAGGATGTACAATGCCAAGAGTGGAGCTAATGTAAACTATGGACTCTGGGTGATAATGATGTGTTCATCAATTAAAACAAATGTACCACTCTGGTGGGATGTTGATCATGGGGCAAGCTGTGCATGTGCAGGGACAGGGGCAATATAGGAAATCTGTATACCTTCTCATCAATTTTGCTGTAAACTTAAAACTGCTCTTAAAATTAAAGTCTTAATGAAAAAAAGACAATTGCAGCAATGATAAAATTATGCACAAAGCACTAAATTAGTACACAGGAAGGAAGGATGAACTCTGTTAATTTTGTATGGTAGAAGGTCAGTCAAGGAAGGCTTCAGAGAAGAGGTGACACCCAGTCAGGGTTTTGAAGGATGAATATGAAATTGCCAAAAGAAAATGGGGGTTTCAGGGGAGGGGGATTCCAAGCAGAGGAAAGTGCATTTGTGAAAGCATGGCAATATTGAAAAGACATGGTGTACTTGGAAAGCCACAAGTCATTCAAGATGGCTGGATCATGAAGTTCAACAGGAAATGACAGGAGGTAAGATTGGAGAAGTAAGTGAATCCTGATCCTGGATGGTCTACAAGTTGTGCTAAAAAGCATAAACTTTACACCAGGAACTGGTGCCTCCTAAACCTCAGGCAATCATGTCCCACATCCTCAACTTTTTCTATTTCCATGCACCACCTCTACTACTATTTACTTAACCATTTTATTTAAAAAGATTCACGTTGAAAACATTTAATCTTTCCCTAATTAAAAAGATGAGAAACCATGGGTTAGATTTACTAGCTATATTTTTTCTAATACACATTAAAATATATACAGAGCTCTGAAAGGTAACAAAACTTTTTTCTTTATTATCTACAAATGATCCCCTGGGCCACCTGGGACAAGCAGGACATACTTTGGGAACAATCCCAATCTCCCTTCCCCAAATTAACAAGGCTTGGTTTCACAGCAAGGGAGTGCAAGGGCAGGCCACTCTGATGGCTGTGCTAGGCATGGTCAGGAGGAGGGCAAAGGTGGAGGCAGAGAGCCAGAGTTAACAAAAATCTAGGCTCAGGCATTGACAGGAGGACAAAAGGACAGTCTGCCAAGTCTCAGAAGAAGACTTAACAATAAATACTTGTTGGATGGATGGATGGATGACTGAAAGTTGTAAGCATGAGGTGAGGGAGAGAGAAAAGCAAAGGATGACCCCTAGGTTTCTAGTTTGCGTTACTGGAGAGATGGTGTCATCAACAGAAAATGGAAGAGAGAAAGGGGAGCTTTTCTACAGGGGTGGAGGATGGAACAAGATGTGCTTAGCTAAGAATGAGGTCCCTGTGGGACATTCAGGTGGAGATGGAGCAGTTGACTCAGTAGTCTCAGTTGGAGACAGACATTTGGAGGCCAAGTGTATAGAATCAGCCTCTGGGTATGGCCTTGACCACCAGGGGAGAGGGTGTCAAGTGAGAGGACACATGTGCCCAAGACAGAGCTCTGAGGAAAGGACATGTGTGAGTAAGGCCACACAACAGAAGAGGTGTTTTCCCCCTCCATGAACTTTCCTGGAGACCTCACCTTCTCTCTTAGACCATTAGCTAACTTTCCTGTGCTTGTCTTCTCTCCTTGACCAGTCTGTGGGTAGCCTGGGACTGAAGAGTTAACCAGTCTTTCTATACATAGCCTGGAGGGGTGAGTGTTAATCTAACACTTCTGGGACTCCCTAGAGATGGTGAGTGAGCAGTGCAGCATTGGGGGAAGACAAGGGCCAGGAGGCAGAAGGGAGAGAGGGAACAGTGGTCATGAGGCCACCTCATCATGCTGCCAGAGCTGGTCCAGGACCTGTTACCTCCAGGATGACCCTGGGTCAGGTTTGGCATTGAAGATGCAGAGCACTTTTTAAGAAGTGAAATGGCAGCCAGTAGCTGTCGTGAGCTGTATCACCAAGAGTTATGTGGAAAGTTATCCTCAGGCTCCTGTACTGGCTGTGCAGAGCATCTCCTTTGAACACCAGCAGGTCCTGAGCCTCCAGCTCTATGGTAGAGAAGCAGGATGCTATGAAGTGGTGGTTGGGCCATCCATTTAATGCTGACCTTAGAAGAGCATGTCCACAGAAGATTCCAAAGACACTTCAACACCCAGAACCTTCGCCGCAGGGTCAGTCCACCACAGGGGCCAAATTCCACCCATTCAGGAAGCCACAGGAAGGGCTAGCACATCCCAGGTTGCTTTCCTGTAACCTCCCTCCCTCCCTCACACACCCTGTGAACCCATGGTTGGGGGCTGCCCCTAGGACTGGCTGGCCCTGGACAACTCCCTGGGCTACATGGTCAGCCAAGTCCCCAGAGAAAGGCAGAAGCAGCTCTTTGGGCCTGAGCATGGTAACACTTCTGGCAAGACACCAATCCGTTTGTATGGATTGCCTCTTTGCTTTCTTATGGCAAACTTGAATTAAACTTGACAAAAACTTTCACTTCATTCACACTGACCCGAAAGGTGGATAAGATCCTCCCAAACAGGCACAGACAAAATCACGGGCTTCTCTATGAGAGGTGCTGAGAAGGGCAAAGAGGGGGCACCATCACACCATCAGTAGACAAGGGCAGGAAGAGTACCCCTGTGCATGTGGCCTGATTTGAGGCACCAGTGGAAGGTGCTTCCCAATGGCCAAGGAACAGGCAGGAGAAAGAAGAGTTGGTTGGGGGGGATGTGAATGGGATGAGAGAAGTCGTGTCCAGGAGAGAAGTCGTGTCCACATACTCTTGCACTGCCTGGGAATGCGAGCTAGGAAAAGTTGTCTCCAGATTCTATGTCCCTAATTTCCATACTGTCAGCATCTAGGAAAGGCTTGTTGGGGGGAATTATGCCAGTGTCTTGAGTCCATGTCTAGAGAGGGCCAACGGGCAAAACAGGGCACGCCCAGGATGGGAGGGCAACAAGCTCAAGGCTGCCACATGCTCCTGTCACCCATGCAGTATGGGAGAGCTCTCTGTCAGGGCTGGGGCAGGAGGTGGGGGCAGGGCATTACACAGCAAGAAACAGATTCGTCTGGTTCATTCGGTGCATGCAGCATAGGAGGTAGAGCCAGGAGAGGTGTAGGTGTACAGTGCGGGTGGGAGGTGGGCTGGGGGAGATGAAGGCTTGAATAACAAAGGAGACTCGGAAAGGATAAGCCATGCATGCTTCCAGGTCTCTGCCTACTGGATCCAGACAGAAAGCACAGTTCTAGCAATAAACTTCAGTCCACGGCATGTTGCTCACTTCCCTGACGTTCCAGCCACCCTCCAGAGGCTGCACGGGGTTGCTGGCCAAGAGGCCAGCCCTGCCAGCTCAGGAATATTGGACTTATGCAATTCAGGCTAGCGCGGGAGCAGGGGAGCTGGGAGTTCACCCGCATCTCCCTTGGGTTCTCTCCCCGCCCCCTGCCAGCTCCTGCAAGTCACACCAAGGGTCAGGGGCCCCGAGGCTGCAGCTGGGGAGGCCCTGGCTGTAGGAGCAGTGAAAAAAGGAGGGAAGGGAAGAGAGTACCTGTTGCTGAATGCATCCTGCTTTGGCTCTTACTCCTCGGTTGCTTGTGGTGAGAGTTGCCCATCATTCTGTTCTGGACTGGCAGCCGCCCCGTAGCTGCCGCTGCCGCCTCCGCCTCCTCCTCCTCCTCCTTTTCCTCCTCCTCCTCTTCCTCCTCCCCCTCCTCCTCCTCCTCCCCCCTCCTCCTCTTCTGCCTGTGCTCCTCCCCAGGTGCTTACATCACCTCAGCTTTGCTTCTCACACACATGGCTCACCCAAATCCCACTTGTGCCCCTGGCACACAATTGTCCAGACCTGACCCTCTCACTTGGACTACAGCCTGCTAGGAGCTTCTCTCAGCCTCTCTCTCTCCTTCTCTCCCTCTGTCTCTCTCCCTCCCTTCCTCCCTCCCTCCCTCTCTCCCTCCCTCCCTCCTTTCCTCTCTGTCTCTCCCTCTCCCTTCCCCTCCCCCTTGCTTAGTGCTCCTCAGGTTGAGCAGCTCAGGTTCTAGAAGAACCTTAGCAAGCCCTGAGCGTGGCCCCCACCTCGTACGCCTCTGCAGATGGGGCCAGCACGGGATCCCTCGGGGACCCGACTCGCCTGCCCTCACTGTCCCTGCCTGCCTGTGCTCTCAACGCTGTCATTTCTGCTGCCGCGAGCTCACTCGTCTGCAGAAGCTTGCAGGAGCGAGGGGCCAATAACAGAGCCTAATCCAGGAGTGTGACAGGGACCAGTGAAGGAATGTGCTACCCAGGAATTCTAAGTCACACAGCTCCCTGCTCTGTTGGGGGATGGATCCAGTTCTGTAAGTGACAGCTGCCAATGGACTCTGGGCTCCAGTCGTGACAGAGACTTGCAGAAATCTAGGTAAAGTGTGAGGCTGCCAGGCTGCAGGCTTGGAGCTAACACAGCTGGATGCCTCTTTTCTGTCAGACACACCTGAAGCCTCACTCCACTCACCCTTCCCTCGCCTGCTTTGCCTTCCCCAGAGGAGGGCAGAGCTGGCAGCCCAGAGACTCACAGACTGGAATGGGGACCCTCAGCAGCCAATGAAAGGGCTCCTTCCATGAGCCCCACTGTAAATCCACACACATACTCTCAATTTCTCTCCCTCTTTCTCTTTCACATACACGTGCCATGTGCACATGCAGCTGCTCACTATAAGTGCTGCAGCCCTGTGGGACAAATGACATGGGGCAGGCTGTGCTGGCTCAGCAGCTCATTCTAGCTCCAGTACCCTGTCAGCAAGGAAGGGCCATGGCTCCTGGAATCAACTCTGCCAGAGCTAGACAACCTTGAGTGATCTCACTTACTTAGCAGAGTTTTGGTACTGCCCAACGCTAATGTCATCAGACACCTGCACATGTAGACAGGAGACCTGTCTGTCATAGTCACAGCCACAGAGAACCATTGGTGCAGGTCTAACTAGGAGATACCTTCTCAGAGGAAGTGACCCTTGGGCTGGGTTATGAAGGATGAACCAGAGTTGGCCAGACACAGAAAGGGGAAGGGCACACTGTTAAATACTTGAGATATTACTCCTGCTAGGAACCAGTCTCACCAGGCTCCCATCTGTCAAGGGTCTCTTCAGTTCTCTTCAACAACCCCAGAGATCCCTTCACGCCAGCAGACAGAGGCTACCGAGGGAGGCAAATACTGCCTTCCAGGCTGCCCAGCTTTGTGGCAGCAACAGATAATCACACAGAGAAGTCACAGGATGGTGTCATCCTTGCTTGGCTTTGTAGCTCATTGTAGAATGTGGCAAGAGGCCTCCAAGGGGTCCTGCCAGAGGCCAGAAAAGAGGAGTCGTGAAATAGAGGTCCCAGAGCAAGTGTGAAGGGCAAAAAGTGAAGCATCTTGGGAAAATAGATTTATGAATATGGTAAAAGTCTTGAAGGAGAGGTTTGAGAAATATTTGGCCCTTGCCCTCTTAGATAGATCCTAGATGTGAGTCTTAATTGGTTTAAGGTTGTCCTTGTGGACTGAAAAATGCTTAGAGAGGCTACAAGAAACAGAACCATGACATCTTCAGATGGTTCTAAAATGTGTATGGATACCCTAAAAGTCAAAATAGAATTGGACTCAACTGGGTTGTGGACTTGAGACCCCAGATTATATTCCCGAGGACCAGGTATGGAAGCTGGACTAGGAACAGGTGTGTTTGGCAAGTATGGGGAGTAAGAGGATAGAGGGAGAGGCTGAAGAATGAGTGAATGATCACAAACCGAATACCCCTGTGGACCCACTACTCAGGTTAAGAAGCCGAGCCTGACCAGAACTGCAGAAACCCTCCTCAGGGAAGTTTTTAGGCATAATTGCAGATCTTCTGACAACAGCCCTGTAGGGAGGTATAAATAGTTCATTCTGCTTTATAGACACCTAAACTGAGGTGAGAAAGGGCAGACCAAGGTCCCCATTGGCTCCTCTCATGGGTCTACACATGTGTTCAAGTGGTTCTCAGAGTAGAAAAACCACTTAAAGAGAACAGTAGACACAGAACCCTTCTTTTTTCTCTATGTCCTTCCACCTTATCATTCTTCTCTCTCTTTTTCTTGTCTGAGCCTCTCATAAGGGGAGTCTATACCTCATATCCCACATCCTCACCTCCCTGTCTCTGCTGACCCCCTGCAGCCCCAGCCCCTCCTCATCCCCAACTGGAGCTCACCTCACCTGGTCACCAGTGTCCCCATGGCCACAACAAGTAGCTGCTTAGCATCTTTTGTCATTGGGCCTCCCTGCTCTGTTTGCTACTGCGAATTACACACTCCTTGTCAAAATGAACCCAACCAGTACATGGGACAGCTAGGATTTGAAGCCCTGTCCATCTGTCTCCAAATTTTGTACCTTTTCCACCATATCCATCTTTATAATCTGAAGTATATGGAGAATTCTTTTAGACATCTTTAATGCCTTTAGACATTTTCCTCGGCCTCCCCTAGCCTTTTGCTGAGTCCTGTAAATTGTTCCTTAAAATTGTCTCATAGACAAGCTTCTCAAGTGTTACCTCTACTTCCCTCACTGTGGCCCCAACTACAATTATCCCTCCCCTGGGCCACTAGGGTGAACATCCTCTTCACTGGGCTCCCTGCTTCCACCCCTGCATCTTATAATCTATTCTTTACACCGCAGCCAGAATGAGTGTTTACAAACATAAACCAAATCACATCAGTCCATTGCTTAGAACCTTACCATGATCTGTTGTTGAAAGTGTTAAGTCCATGCTCTCGCGCTGATACTCAGAACCCGCCCCATCTGACCTCTTCACCTTCTTTCTTTATTCTCTGAAATAAACCCCTCTGCCCATTTGCTCTATGGGCTACTCATTCTGTTCTTTACCTCGTCCTTGTGATTTATCATTCCAGGGTAAAGCAAGCCAGGACAACTTTGGAGTCAAAGAAACCTGGATTCAAATCCTCACTCAGTCATTTCTACCTATTGTAAACCTGCAAAGTTACTTAACCTCTCTAGGTTCCATTTCCTCATCTGTACAATGGGCTATGGAAACATCTAACTTGCAGGCACCAGATACACCATGGGTACTTGCCAAAAAGTCCTTCTTCTCATGCCCTTCTCACTATCTCTCCCTACTGTTCCCAAATTCTATTTACATATATATTTATTTATTTTTAGACAAAGGGGAAGGGAAGGAGAAAGAGATGGAGAGAAACATCAATGTGTGGCTACCTCTCACACGCCCCCTACTGGGGACCCAGCCCACAACCCAGGCATGTGCCCTGACTGGGAATTGAACTGGTGACCTCCTGTTTCACATCCCACACTCAATCCACTGAGCTATACCAGCCAGGGCTGTTCCCAAATTCTATACCTCCTCAAACTTCAAACCCTACCATCCCATGAAAGCCTTTTCCCTACCTGCCCCCAGTCTGCAGGTCTCACTCCCTCTCCCAGGTGCCTTCAGCCCTGGCTGTCTAAGCCACTCATTTGTCCCCAAACATAGCTGTCCTTAACTTGTTGGAAATCTTTCTTGTGCTCATGGACCTTCCCTGGTCCAGCAGCTTCTGAGCTTCTTGAAGGGTGGGCCAGAATCTGAGTCTTTGAGTAAGCCCTGCAGAGGACCTGGAGCAGAGAGTGTGTCAGTTAAGTGTTTGCTGGTAAATCAGGACAGGCCAAGCCACCCTGCCCATGCAGACCCCTTCTTTCCTCCTCCTCCTCCTACCTCTCTTTTGCTCTCTAATAATCCTTCCAAAATATTCACAGGCTTGGTCCTTGTGCATCCACCAACCCAGGGGTCCTCTCAAAATGTTCACACCCATTCCTACTTATCAGGTGTACATCCAGGCTGTGTGTGGTGCTGGTGGCAGCTGTTTTTGACCATGGAAAGGTGTTAAGCCAGCTATTTTTTGCGCTGAGCATTGTGCTGGGGGTTGGGGCCAGCCAAGGTGCAGTGGCATTAGGAGGGCCTTAAACCCCTTGTGGTATCTTCCTGGCACATGTGCAAGCCAAGGCAGGCCAGAAGCATCTGTGTCTATGGAGGACAGAGGGCCAGGCCACACCAATCAACTGGTCCCTGATCCGACTTGGTACCTCAGACATACCAGGACAGGGGACAGAGAAGTCCAAGGCCTGAAATAAGTAACTCTGAGCCCATCTCCCTAAACTGATAGTGTTTAGGCTCATTGTTGTCACCTTGTCAGCCATGTCCAGCTGTACTCAGGGCTGGGGGTATGGGGACAAGGCAGTACTATCACTAGACTGTATTCCAGAGCCCAAGAGATGGGACAAGACCCAGTTTGTCACTTTAGTCATGCTCTTGCTTACTCCTCATAACCACCCTGTGACTGCATATTTTGAGGCCCCATTGTCTAGATGAGGAAATGGAATCAGGAAAAGAGGTGAACCTGGTAAGTGGCATGGTTAGGACTAGAACCCAAGTTATGCTGACTCCCAACCTAGTTCTTTGTTACTCTGTTGGCCCCATCTGCCATGACCAGTATACATTCCACTCCTAGGTAAGGAATCTACAGGTACATGTTCCTTGAGGAGAAGGGAATTCTAACACACGGCAATTACTGTGACTCCAGCAGGCCATAGGCAATGAGAGGCTGGCCCTTGGCAGTTCACATAGTATGCCATATCAGAGACACTTTCCAACTGCATGTCAGTCATAGCCCCTCAAGCCTAAAGCACCAACCAACTGCTCTTCCAGCCCCAAATAAGTGCTGTCTGCTTTCTGTTCCTTCTGTTAGGAGTGCATTTTCTTCTACCTCCAACTCTGTTTGTGAAAGGTCATATAATCTCTCAAAACCTAGCCTCCTCCTCCATGAAGCTTTCTCTCACCCTTGCAGCCCAAGTAAACTCAGCTCCACATGGCCACAGCCTCCTCATGAATGTCAGGCCCATTGCATATGCTTCCTCGCCCTGCTTCAAGCCTTTTCCAATCTCTCCAAACGTAAACAGGTTTCTCCTCTGTTTATACCTACAGCACAATAGAATGTTCCCCAAAGAGCAGTACACATTTGCTAGTGATGCATGAGGTCATGGTATAAGAGAGAATTTTACGTATGCATGGATGAACTTTTTAAGTATAAGAGTCATGCATTTTTCTAATGCATACTAGACCCTAATAATAATTAGAGGAAAAATTAGTGCATAAAATGTGTAACTTCTTGAGTATTCAGGCTGAATTAAATGAGTTGGTTTAAAGAAAAATAATTAGGTGTCTGTAAAGTGGATTGAACTATTTACACTTTCCCACAGAGCTGTTGTCAGAAGAGCTCCAGTGATGCCTAAAAAGTGCCCTGAAAAGGACTTCTGCAGTTTTGACATGAGTAGTGGGTCCACGGGTGTGTTCAGTTTGCGATCATTCATCAAAGCGTGCACTTTAAAAAAAAAGATTTTATCTATTTATTTTTAGAGAGAGGTGAAGAGAGAGAGAAGGAGAGGGAGAGAAACATTGATATGCAACAGAAACATCAATTGGCTGCCTTTTGCACACCCCCAACCGGAGACATGGCCCCCAACCCAGGCATGTGCCCTGACTGGGAATCAAACCAGCGACCTTTCAGTTCATAGGCCAGCACTCAACCCACTGAACCACACCAGCCAGGACAAAGTGTGCACTTTTTTGGTGTGTACTTTTGATGTGTGCACTTTTTGGTGATTATGTAATCATCCACAAAAAGTCTAATTTTTAAATTTTAATTTATTTTTTTAATCCTCACCTGAGGATATGTTTATTGATTTCAAACATAAGGGAAGGGAAGGAGAGAGAGAGAGAAAGAGAAACATCGATGTGTGAGAGAGAAACATCGATTGGTTGCCTCTCATACATGCCCCAGTTGGGGACTGAACCCATAACTTAGGTATGTGCCCTGACCGGGGATCAAACCCACAGCCTTTTGGTGTATGGGATGATGCTCCAACCAACTAAACCACACCAGTCAGGGGAAAAAGTCTAATTTTAAAAAAGTGGTTGATACATAGTAGGTCCTCACTCAAAGGGAGTTGAACACTTTGTATTTGGGACCCAAGTGACTAGAAGGGTGACAATGCCATTAACATCCAAGGAAAGGGGGTGTGGGTGTATAGAAAGTGGATTTAGGGAAGGCAGGAAGCTGTGGAATTGTGATTTGGGACATGTTTTCCTTTTTGGTCCTGTCCAAATAAAAAAAACAGAGTGCCTCTGAGAGCTGATGCTGATGAGTAGCAGGCCAAGGCCAAGGCCATGGAGGCAGAACCAGCCAAGACCTGGATCATAAATGAGCATAAAACCTAGGAGCTAAGCAGAGAGGCTGGCACAGGGGACATGGTGCTGGCTGTCTGTTTCATGACCTTACATGTGTCCTGGGCCTCTCTGATCCCCCATTTAGTTTCCACTTGGGAAGTATAATATATAAACCTAATTGCTCCTTCATGGTCCTTTCAGCTCAGATATTTGGAAAGGGGTTGTCCTATGTACTGATATGAATCAACAAGTTCTCAAATGATTTGATCACCAATACTGTTAGGCAGCGTTCTGGTCATATGTTGATGAGGAGCCCTGAGCTAAGTTATTAGGGTCTATAGCCTGTGTCTTCAGGAAATATTTCCTGCTGCCAAGAATAAGAGGCCCTAGCTACTGCCCTTAGGGGGCTCCCAGGCCTTGGTTTTTCTCACATCCTTGCCCCTGGAGATAGACCAGCACCAAGTTCTAGAGTACAAGGGTCTTTAGTGACTTGCAAAGGAAACCCTAGCTGGGGTTGGATATGCACATGCTTCTGAAGGTCAGGAAGGGCAGGGGAGTTTGTGAAGTAGGGTGGAGGAAGCAATAGGGGGTGATGGAGAACTGAAGTGTGTGCACAGCCCAACCCCATTCTGGCCCCCAAAGCACTTAATCTTCAACCTGAGAAACCTCTAGCCTGTCCCAATCCACTCTATATATAGTCCATATGCTGCCTACAGCTTGCCAGTTTGCACCCCACTAGCTGTGGTCTCCAAGTCTTTTTGAGCTTATCTCCCAAGATATGGGTATTTATTTATAAATGACATACATGTAATACTGTGCTAATCAATTTTATAAATTATGAAACATAAACAAATATGTAAATTAATTATAAAAATGAATGTTGATAGGAATTTTAATATTTTCTTCCTGTACCCCAATAGATTATGCACCCAGTTTGGAGGCCACAGGTGTATTGAATCACACTTTGCCTTATAGCCAGATGATGGAAGGAGGGCAGAAGAAGGGGTTAAGCATGTGTTAGACAGGACAGACACAAGGAACTTACAATCTAGTCAGAGGAGACAGGCAATGACCACATCTACTAATAACCAAGGTAAGGCTAGCTTGTGCTAAGCAGAAGTGCAATGAAGAAAATCAACATGGTGTTATAATGGCGAGTGATGGGGTGGAGGTGGAGAGCTAGATTGGATAAGTGATCCAGGCTGGTCTTTCTGAGCTAAGAACTGAGGATGACAAGGAACTAGCAGAGGGAACAGAAAGTATCAAGTCCATGAGGTGAGAAGGATGTTGATGTTTTTGAGAAATAGAGAAAAGGCGAGCATGTCTAGAGTGGAGGAGGTGAGGGTGGATTTTATTTTAAGTGCAATGGGACATTATTTGAGAGTTTTAAGTAAGGGAGCAGCAGGATTTGATTTAAATTTTTAAAAGACCACCATGTCTATTATGTGGACAATAGATTGGAGGGGATTCAAGTAGAAATGGGGAAGTCAGGTAGCTATCGCACTGTTCCAGGCAAGAGATGATGGGCCAAGATCAGGGAAATGGAAACAGCAAGAAGCAGGCAAGCATAAGATATATTTAAACTTCATAACAATCTTACAATAATGCCCTTGAAAGGCCACTATTATCATCCACATGGCACATATGAGGAAACTGAGGCCAAAGAAAGTCAAATAACTTGTCTAAGATCATACAGCTTGTAAGTGGTAAAAGCAGGAATTCACCCAGGTCTGCCTGACTTCCTTTCCATCCTACTCAGAATTCTAATTATGTTTCCTGCTCCAAAGAATCATTCACTAGGACAATGCAGGGTCTTCCTGTTTCAATCCTGAAAATCACTGGGCATCCTGAACAGAGAAAAGGGCATTGAAGACTATTTGACCTAGCAACCATCCAAGGGTATAGAAGTGATTAGAACAGTCCATTTGTCCTGTTTTCTTAAACATGCTGAGTTCACTGGAGCTCTAAGGGAAAAACCATTCTTTCCTTTGGAGGGGGAATGGACAGGAGGGGGCCAGTGAGGGTATATTTGGAAATAGAAAAATCAAAAGCTGCCAACTTGTGCCTTCAAGGAAAGCCCAGGGGCTCAGGCCAAGATAGGGAAGTCACTTGCCAAGTCTCTCACAGCCCCCAAAGTTATCCATGTAAAAAAGAAGGCAGAATTGTTCCTGCCAAAGACATGGAGTCCTTTACAGAGCACTTTGTTAGCAAGCCTAGCATCCCTGTCACTATGCAAAGCACGTTGGACTGTTGCCATGGCAATAGGCAGCTGGGCGTCTGAATCAGCTCAAGGCCTGCCTCAGCAGAGAGGACCAAGAGTGTGGGGGCATCTCCCAGAGGGTAGGGGGAGTTGTGTTTTGTATATGTTGATGAGGAGCCCTGAGCTCCCTTCCAAGTTATTAGGGTCTATAGCCTGTGTCTTCAGGAAATATTTCCTGTTGCCATACATGCCTAACTCCAGAACCCCCCAGGCTGGCATGACTTGACCCCTTTCCATGGTTCTCTCCGGGTGGGTTTTTTTCCCTTTTCTTCTTTGAGTGTCTGGATAATGAGCAATAAATGGAAACACCCAATGGCTGTAAAACAAAACTCCCTTGTGTTACAAGTATAGGAAGAAACCAAAGTGCAGAGAATAAAAGTGACTTGCTGAAGGTTGTGCAATCTTGCTGGTACCACAGTCAGAGCATAGCTCCCTTGATTCAACGTCACACAGCTAGACAGAGCTGGCATTAGACTTCAGGCTAGTCCTTGCACTTTACCCCATGGACTCATACTTCTGATGCCAAATGCACTCCCCACCCCACCCCTGTGTGAATGAGACACACAATTGCAAGTGATTCTAGATGCTGTCCCTACTCTGACACTTAATATGTAAGGCAAGAAAATGTTCTGCAGTAAAGACCAGCAGCCACTGCTATGCCTCTGTGGGTCTCAGTTCCTTCATCTCTAAAGGAAGATAATGCTACTTTGGGTTTGTTAAAGGAATGAAATGAGAATTCATATAAAGTGCATGGATCAAGTTCTGATGCATAATAAGTGCTCAGTAAATGTTAGTTGCTATTAAGATTATTCCGTTAGGGGCCAGCCCAAATTCTGCCACCTCAGTGGTTCCAGCCCTCATTTGATACAACTCAGCTTTATTCCCCAATCATCCACTAATTGCCAGTTGCCAGCACCCGGAGTTGAATTCCATCTGCCAGAGGAAGGGGAGGGTGTTAAGAAAAGGTGATACTGAGCTAGTCCTTAAAGAAGGAAGCAGCATTTACAATAAAATGAAGGTTGGAGAGAAGACATTCCAGGCAAAGGGGACGTTTTGATCAGGAGCATAAGGTATGAAGATATCTGGTGTTTGGGGGAAAAAAGGAGTGATCTAGCATAGTCAGCTAGAAGGTGAGGTAGTTGAGACCAGATCACGGAAGCCTTAAGTGTCATAATAAGAGGTGTGAATTTTATCTTGAAGGTAACAGGGAACCACAGAAGCTTTTAGGAGAGTAAGTGACCTGGAGATCAGTGTGGGGGCTGCAATATTGAAGGCTGATTGGAGAGAGCTGGGAAGAGCATCCAGGAGCTGTGGAAGGTTATGGATGAGAAGTGATGAGGAGCTACCTTGAGAGGAGTGATGGTATAAAGAGGAAGAGCAGAGACACTGGTAGGACATAGGGATAGAACAGGTGCTGCCATTCTCCAAGTTAGGGAGCCCTGGGACAGAAACAGGTGCAGGGAGGGGGAGGAGAGACCTTAGCTTGGCCACAGTGTGTGTGGTGTCTCTGGGATGGGCTGTATAGTCTGGGGCTCAGTGGAGGGGGCTGGAGATAGAAAAGGAGCAGTCACCAGTTCTCAGAAGCATGTGAAGCCAGAGTGGATGAGATGGTCCAGGGTGAGTAGGCAAATGGAAAGACAAGGGAACACTGATGTGTGAGCTTTGCATCATGGCATTTTGGGTCTCTCCCTGGATCTGCAGTGGCTGCTTTCCTGATGCACCAACCCAACACTTTCATGAAGACCCCTGACATGCCAACCAAGGCACCTTGGCAACTCGGCCAACAGAGATGGTGCAGATTCTCATGCATACAGCCTTAGCAATCCAGGCGGGCAGCGAGCACTCTTTGACATGAGGATTTTCTGGAAGAGGGACTTGATAATCTCAATAGGTCATAAAGAATTAAGGGGCAGGCAGAGGAAGCTTTTAAGTATTGGGAAGCTGTCAAGCCCATGGTGGCAGAAACAAGCTTTCCAAAATTCTGATTTTCACTTGAAAGTTCAAATTTTATCTTTGGTGACAAACACTGTCAACTGTTTTCCTTGAAGCGACAGATTCACTCCATTCATTTTTTGAGAAAATGTCTGCCAGGCACCCAAGTCTGAATAACCATAGTCCGTCTGTCAGTTGTGCTTTCAAATACAAATGAAGTTGCAGGCAAAGAAGCCTGCTGCGCTCACCCTCAAACAATCGCACAAGTGCCTTTCCTCCAGACAACCACACACTTCCTCACGCAGCACAAGCGCTGGGTGTGTTCTTCCCGCTCCATCACACAGATACGGAAAAGTGCTGAACTCAAGGGTGCAGATGTAATAAAGTGAACAAGTTTTACTGCTTTATCAAAGCTATTCTTTAGTGAAACTGGCTTCTTTTTTAAAAATATATTTATTGATTATGCTATTACAGTTATCCCATTTCACCCCACACTCCACTCCATCCTGCCCACCCCCTCCCTCCCACATTCCCCCCCTATAGTTCATGTCCATGGGTCATACTTATAAGTTCTTTGGCTTCTACATTTCCTACACTATTCTTACCCTCCCCCTGTCTATTTTCCACCTATCATCTATGCTATTTGTTCTCTGTACCTTTCCCCCCTCTCCCTCTCCCACTCCCCTATTGACAACCCTCCATGTGATCTCCATCTCTATGGTTCTGTTCCTGTTCTAGTTGTTTGCCTAGTTTGCTCTTGTTTTTGTTTTAGGTGTGGTCGTTAATAACTGTGAGTTTGCTGTCATTTTTACTGTTCCTATTTTTGATCTTCTTTTTCTTAGGTAACTCCCTTTAACATTTCATATAATAAGGGCTTGGTGATGATGAACTTCTTTAACTTGACCTTATCTGAGAAGCACTTTATCTGCCCTTTCATTCTAAATGACAGATTTGCTGGATACAGTAATCTTGGGTGTAGGTCCTTGCGTTTAATCTTGGGTAATGTAATTATGATGTGCCTTGGTGTGTTCCTCCTTGGGTCTAGCTTCTTTGGGACTCTCTGAGCTTCCTGGACTTCCCGGAAGTCTATTTCCTTTGCCAGATTAGGGAATTTCTCCTTCATTGTTTGTTCAAGTAAGTTTTCAATTTTTTGTTCTTCCTCTTCTCCTTCTGGTACCCCTATAATTCGGATGTTGGAACGTTTCAAGATGTCCTGGAGGTTCCTAAGCCTCTCCTCATTTTTCCGAGTTCTTGTTTCTTCATTCTTTCCTGGTTGGATGTTTCTTTCTTCCTTCTGGTCCACACCATTGATTTGAGTCCCAGTTTCCTTCGCATCACTATTGGTTCCCTGTACATTTTCCTTTGTTTCTCTTAGCATAGGCTTCATTTTTTCATCTGGTTTTCGAAGAGATTCAACCAATTCTGTGAGCATCTTGATAACCAGTGTTTTGAACTGTGCATCCGATAGGTTGGCTATATCTTCCTCGCTTAGTTGTATTTTTTCTGGAGCTTTGAAGTGTTCTGTCATTTGGGCCATTTTTTTTTTTTTTTGTATTGGCGGGGCTGTTACTTAAAGGGGCGGAGCCTTAGGTGTTCCCCGGGGCGGGGTAACACTGGTCGCTGCGCTTTGACGCTGTACATGGGGGAGGGGCCGGGAGGGAGCAATGGCGCCCGCTTCACTCTCCTCCGGATTTCAATCCTTCATCATGATACCCACAACCAAACTGGGCCCCTCTGGTACTAGTTCCCAAGTGGGTGGGCTTGTGCACACTCTAGGCCCCTGTGGGTCTCTCCAACGACCTCTCCCGTGAGGCTGGGAGTCTCTCGTGCTGCTGCCCCAACCCCCACGGGCGTTTTCAATGAGAGGTTTGAGGCTTTATTTCCCCACGCTGGAGCCCTGGGTTGCGCAGCGGTCTGCTGCGCTCCCCGCCGTTCCTCTCGGTTTATCTGTGCACAAATGTGGGGCCACAGGGTGCTACCCACTGCTCTGCCTGCCCCGCTCTCCGCCATCTGAGTCCAGCCCTCTCGGTTTATCTGCGGGGATGTGGGGCCGCAGGGTCTGCTAGTGCTCGGACTGCCTGGGCCGTTTGTCCCACACTCCACCAGTCTCGGTCCCGCCACAGCCAAGCGAGTCTTCTCCACCCCGGTGCCCGTCTCCGCCCCTCCTACCTGTCTGGATGAATGTTTATTTTTTTTATTTCCTTGGTGTCGGACCCCCTTGCCGTTCGATTCTCTGTCAGTTCTAGTTGTGCGAGGAGGTGCAGTGTGTCTACCTACGCTGCCATCTTGGTTCTCCCACCGAAACTGGCTTCTTTCAACCTGTGAATGTGTGGTGGTAAAGTAGACAGTGACCAGTGCTACAGGCAGGTACCACTACTTTGATTCAAGCCGAGCTGTCAATAGTTTTGCCCTTGGTGCAAACAACCTTGTGAAATAGACAAATACTGGTTTAGTATTATCTTGAAAATAGGTCTGACCTTGCACACCTCTGAAAGGGTCTCAGGAACTCCTGGGGGAGGGGGTGTCTGTGGATCATACTTTGAGACCTGCTAGTTTAGACAAATTCTTCCCCTGGTCCACAGGGACAAGGTAAAGGTTTATTGCACCATTATTTGTGGTTACAGAGAGTTGACCAAGATGTCCAGTCTCAGAGGAACAGAGAAGTAAAATGTGTCAGATACATGACATGTCAAAAGTGATAAACTAGATGTGTACACAGAAACATGGACAGACCTCAAAAACAAAGAGAGTGAGGAGGGGGAGAAAGAAAGAGAAAAATCGATCAGTTGCCTCCCATGTGAGCCCTGCCCAGGGATTGAACCCACAACCTTTTGGTGTATGAGATGATGCTCCAACCAACTCAGCCACCTGGCCAGGACAAGACACTATATATTTCTGAGAGACATCTATATATCCAGGAACTTTCATCCCCACTGAGAGGGGATAAAAGTGAGGACTGTAGATGAAAGGGAAAAATAAAATAAGACTAAAATTATTTTAAAGGACCTTGCACGGATAGATAGTGTGTAAGCAGTATATTCACTGTGCCCTTGAGTGCAAATAAAAACAGAGCGAATAGGAGACAGAAGATATTTTACTCTTCCAAGAGCTCTAATGGTGAAAGGAAGGGGAGATTGCTGGAGAGAAGTCCAGGGAAAGAAGTGGGTGGAATATCTGCTTTTTTGCCTCCTGTCTATCCACCTTACCTACACTAGCTTGCTTTACCACGGGGCTGGTTCTGAGGCCGAGAAAGGTAGGTGAGGGCATGGCAGGAACTCCCACTTACTGACTCCTATTTTCTCTGAGAAGTAGATGAGATCATCGCCTAGAAGTAGGAGGTGATATGTAGTCAAGGTTTGAAGAGCTGGGGAAGACGTGAAGCAGCTGCCATAGAGACTAGAGACAAGTACAAGTATGTACAGGCCCAGCTGGAGATGAGGGACATTTGAGATGGATGGGAGAAAAACTGCTTTCATTTTTCATTCATTTATTCAGCCAGTTAGTCAACAAATATTTATTGTCTATTATGTGCCAAGCACCTTACAAGGTACTTAGGATACCGTAAGGAGTATCCTCATGGACCTGCCAGTTGTGTGTGTGTGGGGGGGGGGGGGTTAAGTAAACACAAAAAAACAAATATAATTAAATCATGATAACTACAAGGAAAGAAGACACAGGGTGCTGAGTGCTGAGAGAGTATGTTAGTGAGGACTGATGCAGTCTGGGAAGCGTGCTCAACAGTTCCATAGTGCCCCACTGTTGAGATGCTCCGTAATTTAGTTAGCCAGTTGCTTATTGTAGAGCATGTAGAATTTCTTCCCTTTCTCTCCATATCATAACCGACATTTTGATGTACATCTTTCTACATTTATTTTTGGGCACTGGTTTGATTTCCTTAGCGTGCATTTCTAAAACTAGAATCACCAGATCAAAGGGTATGCACATTTTTAAGGCTTTTGAAACATACTGTCCTGCAGAAAGGTTGTGCTGGTTTACACTGGAAAAAGTATGCTTTAAACAAAAGGATGAACAGTAGTCAGATCTAAGAGATAAAAATTCTTTAAAGATTTTTCCTTTCTAGATTTTTTTACATTCAATTTTCCCCCATTTCTCCACCTTTTAATCACTCTTGTGCGGATGTGTATTACTCATTTAAAACATTTTTGAATAGTTAATGCATACACATGGCAGAAATATTCAGAGAATGCAAAAGGAATTCAGAGAAAAGTTAGTCTCCTTGACCCCTAGTCCAGTTTCTTGGGCATTCTGCCAGAGATGTTCTGTGCATATACAAAAAATTAGATGGTAGGGTCACATTATACACATTTTTTTGCACTTTACACTTTTCATTCAACACAAAAAGCCACCTCATTTTAAAGGCTTCATAGTATTCTATGGTTATTTAGCTATTTGTACCCTTTTCCCATTACATCATTAATTTAACAACAATAACAAAGGTGGAAAAAGAAGGAAAAAGAACATCTACTGAGGTTACAATATGCCTCCATGTGTCCCAGTAATACGCTGGGTGATATGAATAAAACGCTAAAAGATTTTTGTTAGTCTCCAGAAAAAATAGCAGGTTTTTTAGTCTCAAGGTTTGATACTCTCATGCTTTTATTAAACAATTCATTTGCTTTTTTTTCTGTGAATCTTATAACTGATCATGTCTCCTGTTCTGTTATCTGCCATGAAAGAATTTGAGACTCAAATTTATCAAGAAGGTACTTCCTGACATTCACTTTCTATGAGGACTTCTTCACCAGTTCCCTTTGTTCTCCCCTTGCCTCCTCTTTCTCTCGTACATCTAATTTAGGCTCTCTCCAAGTATTGGATGTATCTTCATAAGCCACCTTAAATCCTTTTTGAAATAAATCAGGTATAAATAATTTTTGACTAAAATTGAGTTAAATGCTTGAGTCTGTCTGGCACACAGTCCTCAAGAGGGATAGGCAAGACATAAACAGAAGGTGTCTCAAGAAAACGACAAAAACCTAATTGGAGGTCAATCGATTTCTAGGCTACATGCGTCAAAGCTGAGGTCTTCAGCTTCCAAACACGGAAAGCAATTTAGCGCTGGAGTTCCCATGGCAACGGTGCCTGCTCGCCTGAGAAGAGGCAGGAGCGGGGCCTGGGGGTTGGTGGAGGAGCTCTGGCTGCTGGCCCCATGACTTCTTCCGGCTTGAGTTTTGAGACGTTCAGGGACTTCCCATTAATGGGGGACGCTGGATTTGGACTTAGTTGAAAATGTAGGTGCTGAGCAGAGGTGAAAAGCATACATTGGAGGTGGGGTGACAGCAAGGTAGCCCCCAATACTTGAAGTTAGATCTCACTTCTTTTCCTTCCTCTCTCTGGCTGCTAAGGAGAGTAGGAAGCAGGAGGTAAAAATCAGTGCAGGGATCACACTAAGCAATCCTTTCTCAAAGGGACCAAGAGGATGAGTGGGGCAGAGACCGAGAAAGGGTTGGCCTCATTAGCATATTTAAAGCCTCAGCCTAATTGAGTGTTTTGGCCTACAATGAAGAAAGTTTGTGTTAGCCAGCCGCAGGGGGAGGGGCTGCTTGAAGGCTGGAGGAGGGAAGCCCAGAACCACAAGGAGGCCAGGTTGGGGTGAATGGCCCCCTCACCAATAGCGGAGAATATAATATAGATGAGCATTCATCTGACCTGGGAGGACAGAAGACATTCTAGGCATAAAAACCACAGGGGAAAACAGCAACATATTTGGCAGCATCCTTTAAAAAATAAAATGTTAGCACATCCCAAAGCACAATAAACCCAAAATCAAAAAGAAAACAGGGGAAGAGTCTGAGAGAACCAAGATGGCAGCGTAGGTAGACACACTGCGACTCCTCGCACAACCAGAACTGACAGAAAATCGAATGGCAAGGAAGTCCGACACCAAGTAGATAAAAAAGAAACATACATCCAGACCAGTAGGAGGGGCGGAGACGGGCACCGGGGTGGAGAGGACTCGCGTGGCCATGGCGGGACCGAGACTGGCAGAGTGTGGCAGAAAAGGGGCAGGCAGTCTGACCACTAGCAGACCCTGCGGCCCTACAGTCGTGCACAGATAAATCAAGAGGGCTGGACTCAGAGTGGTGGAGAACGGGGCAGGCAGAGCAGCGGGTAGCACCCCACAGCCCCACATTCACGCACAGATAAACCGGGAGGAACGGGGGAGAGCGAAGCAGACCGCTGCTGCAACCCAGGGCTCCAGCATGGGGAAATAAAGCCTCAAACCTCTCATTGAAAACGCCCATGGGGGTTGGGGCAGCAGCACGAGAGACTCACAGCCTCACAGGAGAGGTCGTTGGAGAGACCCACAGGGGCCTAGAGTGTGCACAAGCCCACCCACTCGGAAACCAGCACCAGAGGGGCCCAATTTGATTGTGGGTAGCGGAGGGAGTGACTGAAATCCAGTGGAGAGTGGAGCAGGCGCCATTGCTCCCTCCTGACCCCTCCCCCACGTACAGCGTCAAAGCGCAGCAACCAGCGTTACCCTGCCCCGGGGAACACCTAAGGCTCCGCCCCTTTAAGTAACAGCCCCGCCAATACAAAAAAAAAAAAAAAATGGCCCAAATGACAGAACACTTCAAAGCTCCAGAAAAAATACAACTAAGCGAGGAAGATATAGCCAACCTATCGGATGCACAGTTCAAAACACTGGTTATCAAGATGCTCACAGAATTGGTTGAATCTCTTCGAAAACCAGATGAAAAAATGAAGCCTATGCTAAGAGAAACAAAGGAAAATGTACAGGGAACCAATAGTGATGCGAAGGAAACTGGGACTCAAATCAATGGTGTGGACCAGAAGGAAGAAAGAAACATCCAACCAGAAAAGAATGAAGAAACAAGAATTCGGAAAAATGAGGAGAGGCTTAGGAACCTCCAGGACATCTTGAAACGTTCCAACATCCGAATTATAGGGGTGCCAGAAGGAGAAGAGGAAGAACAAAAAATTGAAAACTTATTTGAACAAATAATGAAGGAGAACTTCCCCAGTCTGGCAAAAAAAAATAGACTTCCGGGAAGTCCAGGAAGCTCAGAGAGTCCCAAAGAAGCTGGACCCAAAGAGGAACACACCAAGGCACATCATCATTACATTACGCAAGATTAAAGAGAAGGAGAGAATCTTAGAAGCAGCAAGAGAAAAGGACACAGTTACCTACAAAGGGGTTCCCATAAGACTGTCAGCTGATTTCTCAAAAGAGACCTTGCAGGCAAGAAGGGGCTGGCAAGAAGTATTCCAAGTCATGTAAGGCAAGGGCCTACATCCAAGATTACTGTATCCAGCAAAGCTATCATTTAGAATGAAAGGCCAGATAAAGTGCTTCTCAGATAAGGTCAAGTTCAAGGAGTTCATCATCACCAAGCCCTTATTATATGAAATGTTAAAGGGAGTTACCTAAGAAAAAGAAGATCAAAAATAGGAACAGTAAAAATGACAGCAAACTCACAGTTATTAACAACCACACCTAAAGCCAAAACAAAAGCAAACTAAGCAAACAACTAGAACAGAAACAGAACCACAGAAATGGAGATCACATGGAGAGTTATCAATAGGGGATTGGGAGGGGGAGAGAGGGGGGAAAGGTACAGAGAATAAGTAGCATAAATGATAGGTGGAAAATAGACAGGGGGAGGGTAAGAATAGTGTAGGAAATGTAGAAGCCAAAGAACTTATAAGTATGACCCATGGACATGAACTATAGGGGGGGAATGTGGGAGGTAGGGGGTGGGCAGGATGGAGTTGAGTGAAGCGGGGGAAATGGGACAACTGTAATAGCATAATCAATAAATATATCAAAAAAACAGGGAAATAAGAATATATTTCCAACACAGGGTAGAAAAAGATTTGTATCTTTATTATACAAGGAGTTTTAAGTAATAAGTTCTTCATCAATAAGTAAAAAGACACACGTTTTACTTTTATAGTCAGAAAGACCAACTCTGTCTGAGAGGAGACCAGAAGAATATGTCATTCTCTGAAAGGAAAGCTATTAATATTACCAGAATGTGGCTCAGCTCACACACCTGCAAAAGTAGCCCAAGGAAGACAGAGTTTGAAAATGCCCTGCTTATTGCACTGGGGAGATGGGAGTGGGGGTCACCTAAAGCTTACTGCAGCCATCTAAAAGCAACCAATTTAGAACAACCTATCAAAAGGTACTGGAACCTGTCACCAGCCTGTGCAAACAGGAGGACTCTGCTTCCTATACAGAGTAGAGAGAGGTGTATGGCCGAGAATGTATTGAAGTATCTCCATGACAAGAGGGTTATGGTGTCTCCCCTGTACCCAGAGGTGACTGGCCCAGAATAAGAGGGTGCTCAGTGATGCCTTGCTGTGAGAGTCTGTGAGATCTCTTGACAATGACCAAGTCCTGAGGTGGAGTCCCTGCTCTCAAGCAGCCTGCAAGGGACTCACCTAGAGGAAGAGACAGACCCATTGTGTGTTTCCATAGGTGGCAGAGATATTCATTTCTCCCACAAACACCACCTGAGACCTATCATGTGCCAGGCATGAGCTAGAAGTAGAGGAATACACCCCAAATGAAGAGGTTATTACAAAGGGTTGCCAGTCTATTGGTGGAGATCATATGCAACTTGCTAAGGAAGCAGCTTTTGAGATTGGTTTTGAAGGTTGGGTAGGAGTCAGTTAGCAGAGCTGTAGTCAGGGAGGAGATAAGAATTGGGAGTGAAGGCAAAGGCATGTGAGTGAGTGTGATGATCTCTCAGGCCCTTTTCAGCTCTGCCATTCTATGTTTATGAACTTCAACTTCATCCTAAGCAATCACACGGAAATCTTAGATTTGATAGGTTGCTTATGCTTTAATATATAAAAAACAAATACATAAGTATTCAAATAAAAAGAAAAGTTCTTGAACTTTTTTTTAAGGCATTTCAATTAATGTCTGTAAGAGTGGTTCCAGGTTTTGGGAAATTGTGCCACAGGTAATAAGGAGCCACTGAGAGCTCTGTCTCCAGAACCAAGAAGATTGGAAGCAAGCAAACTGGTCAGGAAGTTATCGCGAGAATCCAGTGAGAAGAAATGAGGTCCTAAACTCAGGAAAAATGGCCCAGAGGCCTGGAGTGTGTGGGAGAAGTGACTGATTAAAGAATAGGTTCCCAATTCCTGGTTTGCTGCACTCAAATCTTAATGAGTCAGACTTCACATTCAATTCTGGCCATTACATTCTTCTCAACATGGAGGGGTATTGTTTTCCATTTCCCTTCCCCAAATTGGGACACATTGTTATGGCTGCTTAAACAAGGTGCCAATCCAACTGGGCAGTGGCAGGAAGTATTTTCCCACAGGAAAGGCTCACATCAGATTCCTGCTGCCTTTTGCAAGTGGGAATCGAGCCTCCTCCTGCAAAGGACATGGGCCAGACCACAGTTACACTTTCAATAGGTGTTAATAAGAGAAAAAGTCTCCTTTTCAGTTAGCAGCCTGGAGATGGAGTGTCTGCAGACGGGCTGTGGGGAGCGCACCAGACACTCATTCCCAACTCTGTTGCTTGAGCAGTGTGGGGTGAAAGCCCTGAGAGGTGGGTGGCTCAGGAGAGGCTACTACTTGCTTTTCCATTTGCAACTTGGAGGAGGGGCCTTCCCTCCCGAGACACAGGAAAAATGGTTGGAAACCACCAGGGCCATTAGTTCAAGTTGGAGAGGCCAGTGAGAGTAACTTGTGCTCCTGGAGGAATGGGAGAGGAACATAGGGGAAGGTGGACCAGGAGGGGCAGGGATGAGGAGGACTAGAGAACCCCATCCTCTCCTGCACCCTCAAGCCCACCTCTTTCCGTTGAAACCCCTAGCCTCAGAAATCGTGTGGCCTCTCAGCCTACTCCCAGAGCAGTTGTCGTGAGGCCTCCTGGCACATCTGAGAGCCAATGGAGACATGCTTCTCTCCCTTCTACTCTCCAAGCCAATGGCTGACCTTTCTTTTTTTTAAAGATTTTATTTATTTATTTTTATTTTGATGAAGTCCCATTTGTTTATTCTTTCCTTTATGTCCCTTGCTTTAGGGGACGTGTCTGTGAGGATGTTGCTGCGTGGAATGTCTGAGATCTTCCTGCCAATGTTTTACTCTAGGACTTTTATGGTGTTACAACTTATATTTAAGTCTTTTATCCATCTTGAATTTATTTTTGTGTATGGTGTAAGTGGGTGATCGAGTTTCATTTTTTTGCATGTAGCTGTCCAGATCTCCCAATGCCATTTGTTGAAGAGGCTATTTTTGCTCCATTTTATGCTCCTGCCTCCTTTGTCAAATATTAATTGACCATAAAGACTGGGGTTTATTTCTGGGCTCTCTGTTCTGTTCCATTGGTCTATGTCCCTGTTTTTATGCCAGTACCAGGCTGTTTTGATTACAGTGGCCTTGTAATACAGTTTGATATCAGGTATTGTGATCCCTCCTGCTTTGTTCTTTTTTCTAAAAATTGCTGCAGCTATTTGGGGTCGTTTATGGTTCCATATAAATTTCTGAAATGTTTGCTCTATATCATCAAAATAAAAAGCTTCTGCAGGACTGAAGAAAACAGCATTAAAATACAAAGAGAACCAACAGTATGGGAAAACATATTTGCCAATGATACCTCAGACAAGGGCCTGATCTCCAAAATATATAAAGAACTTACATGACTCTACTCCAGGAAGACAAACAACCCAATTAAAAAATGGGCAAAGGACATGAACAGACACTTCTCCAAGGAAGACATACAGAGGGCCCAGAGACATATGAAAAGATGCTCAGCATCACTATCCATCAGAGTGATGCAAATTAAAACCACAATGAGGTACCATCTCACACCGGTTAGAGTGGCCAACATAAACAAATCCACAAACAAATGTTGGAGAGGATGCGGAGAAAAGGGAACCCTAGTGCACTGTTGGTGGGAATGCAGACTGGTGCGGCCACTGTGGAAAACAGTATGGAATTTCCTCAGAAAACTAAAAATGGAACTGCCCTTTGACCCAGCAATTCCACTGCTGGGATTATACCCTAAGAACCCTGAAACACCCATCCAAAAGAACCTATGCACCCCAATGTTCATAGCAGCACAATTTACAATAGCCAAGTACTGGAAGCAACCTAAGTGCCAATCAGAAAATGAGTGGATCAAAAAATTATGGTACATTTACACAATGAAATTCTACACAGCAGAGAGAAAGAAGGAGCTTATACCCTTTGTAATGGCATGGATGGAACTGGAGAGCATTATGCTAAGTGAAATAAGCCAGGCGGTGAGGGACAAATACCATATGATCTCACCTTTAATTGGAACATAATCAGCAAAAGAAAAAAAACAAAATATAACCAAAGACATTGAAATTAAGAACATTGTAACAATAGCCAGAGGGGAGTGGGGAGGGGATAGTGGGGAGAGGGGTCTATAGGAGCTACTATAAAGGACACAAGGACAAAATCAAGGGGGAGGGTAGAGGTGGGGGAAGGAGGTGGGACTGGCTGGGGTGGGGTGGAGGGAAGGGGAGAAAATGCAGACAATTGTAACTGAATAAAAATAAATTAATTAATTTTAAAAAAAGATTTTATTTATTTATTTTTAGAGAGAAGGAAAGAGAGGGAGGCAGAGAGGGAGAGAAACATCAGTGTGTGGTTGCCTCTTGCGTGCCCCCCACTGGGCACCTTGCCTGCAACCTAGGCATGTGCCCTGACTGGGAATCAAACCAGCGACCCTTTAGTTTGCAGGCCGGCACTCAATCCACTGAGCCACACCACAGCCAGGGCTCAGTGCCTGATGTTTCACACCAGCAAGCTCACCGTCATCCCTACTCAATGCCAGGCACTGGATACACAAAATGAGAATTGGTATCCAGTCAATCATGCCTCAGAGGCCTGAAGGGCCAATTTTCTCAGAGGATGACAGGCATGCATGTTGCTTCTCATCCTATCACACTGGGAGCTCTCAGAAGGCCCAGCCACTGTTCAGTACCGGCCCAGAGAGGAGGGTATGACATATATAGTATCTGTTTAATTTATTCAAGGAATTCTAAGCAACACAGGGAAATGAAATCCATTTTGCCAAACTTACTTTCCAAGCACAATAGTTAAGAGGTTTTATGTCTGATTTTGTTCAAGCTACTGGGACAAATACTGTATCAAGTGCAGTGGGAACCAAGAGGAGGGTTTGCCTGGAGATATCTGGGAAGGCTTCCAGAGGTGTCATCGAGACAAGTTTTGAAGAATAAATGAGGTTTTTAAAGGTTGGAAATGAACACTATAGCTAGTTGTAGAGAACGGTAGCATGAGCAAAGGTGTGTGTCTGTACGTGGAAGAATTTGCCGCAAGGAGGTGATAAGGGGTAATGTGGGAAAGGTTACCTAGCCCCATCCTGTGGAGGACCTCAAACACCAGCTGGAGGAATAGTCAGGAATATGTTGTGGAGTAGAAAGTCATTACTAAGACTGGCCTGGCAGTGATGTGGGAGAAACAGGAGAGAGGAGGGTGGAGTAGGGAATGATTGAATGGTATGACATGAGGTCTCTGAGAGAACAAAGCGGGAAGACAGAGTGTGAAATGTTGACAACGAATTCGATTGTTTTATAAATTACTAATGAAACTGTAAGTTGGCCCAGCCACCTAAAAGAGCAGTTTTGCAATATCTACACACCTTCAACCCAGCAATCTGACTCCTAGGTACAAACAGTTGAAAATTTCTTCCTGTGTGTGGGGAATATGTGGAAGAATGTTCATTGCAGTATGGTTGGTAATGGTAACAAAATAGAAACAACTCAAGTTTCTATCAGCAGGGGATTGTAAAAGCAAATTTTATTATTCATTTGATGGTATACCATGTAATAGTTAACATGGACAACCTATATTTATATGTGTAAATGGAAGAGAGCAAAAATATAATGCTGAGCAAAACCCCTCAAATTTTAGACAGTTATTTCATGTAGAATACCACTTATGGCAAATGTTCCATATACAAAAACTACTACATACCATTTATGGGCACATAAACATGGCCTGCATACATATCATGGTCATGACAATGAACCATGGGACTGGGGAGAACAGTACAGGGACGATGGTGGCATCTATAAGGTGTTATTTTGATAGAAAAACTTTCTCAGGCAAACAATGCAAGTGTTAGCATTTGTCCATTTTCGGTAGTGGGTACATGGACATTTGCTATATTATCCTCTGACTTTTTTTAGAGGTTTTTTTAAGTAAAAAAGAAAGGAGGGAAGAAATGAAAGACAGAACTGACCATTACCACATCAACAACTAGAAGCCCACAGACCCCTACTGAAGGATACCACCACCACAATCAATAAAAATAACAGGAAAAATGACCCCACAGCTCCTAATAAATGCTACATCACAGGGCCTGGGCTCCATGCCACTCTTGCCCATGCCCAACTTCACTGGCTTTCAGTCAAGAAAATAATAAATGAGTTGTGCACAAAAGTGACCCAAGGTGGAGAACAATGATTTGGAGCTTTTGCCAGGCCCGGATGAGAAGGCACTTGGAGAATGAAATTTACACATATGTTCCCCACATGAGAAACAGCTCATCTCTGCAGGGTGTCCAAGTGCCACAGCCAAAGTGTTAGGTCCAGACTTTGCCAGGGACCAGGAGGGGGCTTTCCAGAGGGGAGGGAGAGGAGGAAGGCTTCTAGGGTATCAGACCAGCAGAGAAGGACAGTGAAATCAAAGGAAATGTAATCTCACTAAGACTGGAACTTAAGCTCCAGTAGGATTTATTCGTGCCTGCTTTGTTCACCGCTGTTGTCCCCAGAGCCTACAACAATGTGCTGCACATAGTAGATGCTCACTATGTGTGGAGCCAGTGAAAGAGCAGTGAGTGCCAGGGTGGAAGGGAGGAGCTTTGAGTTCTCCCAGCTCTTCATCATCTTTATTGCTCAAGTGATCAAACTTCCATGTGCCAAAACAGGCACTCGCGGTGTTTCTAGTGAATTTACACTGTTGCCTGAGGTAGGACCTGAGGACTGGAATGGGGATGTCAGCAGAAGAAAGGACAATGCAGTCAGAGAGAAGTGAGGTTTCAGGAAGAGTAAAGAGCCAGGAGGCTCAGACAGGAAACATCCCTCAAAAATGAAAATCTGAACAAGTAGACGCACGTGTGGGGAGGGTGTTTTTGGAAGCAAAGTGGATACCAGAGAGGATAAGGAAGGAAGAGGTGTCTCATTCCCATTGGGCACTGTTAGCTCCCTAAGGCGCTTTCCCCAATTTCAGAAAAGTGCCTCCTCCTGCTGAATGCACAGACTGGAGAGTTGCCATGCCTTTGGGAGAATTAGGAAAAATGGCTCCAGGACATAGGGCTTGACTACTGGAGCTCAGGCTAGATTTCAACCCCCATTCACTTGGGTGCCCTTATGCAGGGCACAATTTGCAGAACTGTAGGCAACAGTGCTGACCCCCACATCAACATTGTGGACAACCAGGTTCTTCCTACTATACCATCATTGTGCCACTGCCACCTGCTGAAGACACTGCCACCACCCTGTTGCTATTCTTGCTTTGCAGTCCCAGCCAATCCACCTTGCCCTGGACCACAGAAGGACCTTCCCAGGCAGGAAGGACTGTTGAGTCAACAGCCAAAAATCAGTTCTCAGGTGAATATTCAAAAGTATTCTGCGTGCAAGGACTCTGTGTTCTATTATCAGGAACATCTCAACTGCTTCATCAGGGAGATACACAGGGAGGTACATGCTTCTTTACATTCCCAACAGAGGTCAAGGAAAGTCCAAGTAGCCAGAGACTAGAAAGAAGCTGTTGCACCCCCTGGTGTTGCCTACAGGAAATGCTGATGATATGTTTTCCTTCTCTGGAGGAGAAATAAAAGGCCCCCCACCGCCATCCCTGGGGTGAGTTATTCAGCCTGTCAGCAAACAGTAGGGGTAGAGCATCAGCACGCTCCCGGAGACCTTTGTGGGATCATATTGCCCCTTCTCAAACAAAAGAATACAGCCTCCTAATTCTGAGAAAGTGGTGTCTATCAGATGGGAAGCATCACTCTGTCCCTCCCTCCAACACTTACCTGCATTTACTATCCATGAGCTCTTTTCTCCCCAGGATGACAGGTCCTTTGTCTTTTCTCAGGGATACCCCTGCTCACCCTTACTCTGGATTGTATCCCATCTTATTAACTACTTCTCTTTGAACCCAAGTGTGGGAAAATCGATCTGTTTGCACCTCCACTTTCTCATCTGTATTATGGGGAGAAAATACCATCCACCTTATGGATTTGTGAGGGTTGAGTGAGTTAATCCACATAAAGTGCTTAGCTTTGTGCCTGCCATACAGTAGGCACTCAGTAAACATTACCTGTTATTGTTGTTGTCATTACCATGAGTGTGAAGGGCACAATTAAGGACAATTAAGTGTTAATGGCACTGAAACAGTCTGCACAACCAGATCTGGGTTGGATAGCTCAGAAATCAGGGTTTGTTTAGGGATGGAGGTCCTATGAAGCAGGCTTTTGGCTGCTGGTAGGCTGGATCCCAGAACCCTCAGGGTGCATTTTCTGCATAGGGAATTCGGCCACCCTTTCCTCCTGACACTTTCAGCTTTACATCTTGCCTCCTTTTTGCCTTATTTAGACTACTCTTCTGATCTGAACTGACTGGGCAACCCCAAGGGCTGCTAGCACTAGAAGCTGGCCTCAGATGCCGTGTTGCATCAAGGTATGAGGCATGCCTTCTCCATGCCCAGCACAGCACACTGGGCCTCACCATGGTGGGGAGAAATCTCCTAATGATTCTCATCCTAAGACACTTGGGAATCCTTGGGACTTAATTTGGGGAGACAGCTAGTAAGCTAAAAAAACTTGTAGTCAGGATCAGGCTCAATATAGGCAGAGAAGATTTAGGGAGCAAGCAAAAGACTCCAAAGTGGCTCCTTTGTCATTCAGTGGCCATTACCTACAATTCCACTATTAGAATGTTTCATGCTGCAGCCATAGCCATTGTTCCCAGTGAGAATGCAAAGGCCCTGAGAATGGGAACACAGTGAATCAGTCTCCAATGTTGATGCCTTCAGTGGAACAGTTTACTAAGCAAAGTTTGCAAAACAGAAATACAACAGGTGCCAGCTCTCTTCTTCCCCCGCTCAGTCTGCCAACAGCTACTGTGTAATAGAAACTCAAATGCAGGTATGGGAAGCACACTGGTGGAGACCCCTTAGGGGAAGCATAAGAGCAACTAGGTTCCTGAGTATGGTTTCAGGATGGTGGACAAAAGGATGATGAAGTGAAATGTGTGTAAAGGGGAGGGAACTAAGGGTGCAGCCATGTTTCAACTTCACCACCTTCAAGGGTAAACAACATCTATAGTGTATGTATATCACACTGCATTTTGAAATAAACCTTGGGTCTTAATCCCAACTCTGCCACTTATGAGCTGTGTGACTTTGGAGAAGTCACTGAACCTCTATGAACCTCAATCTTCCCATTTGTTCAGCTCTGATGGTGATGATGGTGATGATGATAATAGTAGTAGTAGTAGTAGTAATAGTAATAATAATAATAATAATAATAATACCAAATGGGTAAAGTCATTTTGGGGCTTAAATGAGAAAAGACACCCAGTGTCTGACCCAGGGGAACTTTATTTGTGACATGTAAATTTTGCTCTGGGCCAGCAATAGGGGTTTTGCCAGCAATGTAAAGACACTGAGAAACAGAAACACAGGGAAGATGTGACTCCTGAACCCTCTCTCTGCAGTGTCTGTCCTTGAAATGTCCCTAGAGGAGAAAATAACCCTCAGCGCAGGATTTGGGAGCCAGAATCCAGATGGCATAGCCCATATATCAATGCCACCAGATTCTCTTAATAAGCTTTCTGTATTCGTAACCACAGGAAGAGGAGGAAATGGGCCAGATTCCTTAGTGATAATGAGCACTGCCAGTTCACTTTTATACTGGCAAAGTGCATCGGATCACTCTGATTAGTTCTCACATCAGTCCTCAGGAGGCACAAGAGTTGTTTTTGCTTTGTTTAAAGACATGAGAATTGGGAAGCACAATCTTTCTGCCATTTCCAATTTCTGGTCTGGTCAAATCCTTCTTCTAGGTAGACGGAGTTACCTTATTGCTGTTAGAATTTTAGGGATGACTTTTTAGGGTCTAGTGCCATTTGATATTTTTCCAGGAAGATAGGCTACCTGGTGTGGTCTAAGAGACTCTTGTCTTTTACCTATCAGTTGTGGCTGTGGGTCGCCTAGCAGCAAAGAGACTTCAAACCTTAAAAGGTTAGGAATGCAGGGCCCAGGGAGTGAGGGGAAACTGGCCAATGAAAGCAATTAGCAACATCCAAGGATCAATGGTGAGTAAGGCACTCTGTTTCCAGGAGGCAGCCTTGAGTTTCATTGGCCATCAATATGATACCTGCTCCCTATACTGGGAGACAGGGGAAGAGGGGTCTGCAGCTCTATTTAGGTGCTTACACCTGTCCATGAAAGGGGGCTTAAGAAAACTGAGGTAGCTCCCACTCAGGCTTTTGGTATTAGTGAGTTTTCAGTCATATCAGAAAAACCACAGCAATTTCTAACAGACTTTTGCTTTTGCCAGGCCTGCACAAATGAAAATTGTGTGGGCCATAGGCATGTGGTCTGAACACAATACAAAAAGGCCCACATGGTCACTCTGGCTGCTTTAGTTCAGTTGGCTGGAGTGTCATCCTGTATACTAAAAGATTGAAGGTTCACTTCCTGGTCAGGGCACAGACCTAGGTTGTGTGTTTGATTCCCGGTCAGGGGCATGTATGGGAAGCAACAAACTGATATGTCTTCTTGCTCTCTCTCTGTCTCTCTCTCCCTTCCTCTCTCTCTAAAATCAATAAACATATTTTTTAAATTTTATTTATTTACTTTTAGAGAGACGGGAAGGGAAGAAGAGATGGAAACATCAATGTGTGGTTGCCTCTTGCACACCCCCCACTGAGACTCTGGCCCTCAACCCAGGCATGCGCCCTGACTGGTAATCAAGCCAGGGACCTTTTGGTTCAGAGGCTGGCACTTAATCCACTGATCCACACCAGCCAAGGTTCAATAAACACATAATTTTTAAAAAGCACACATGGTCATCTTAAACCAGATTGAAGGAAAAACTATGTATATGTCAGTCCCTGCCTGTCCCAGGCTTGTCTCAATCAGCAAGGATGGTCAAAGACCTGCCTGCTCAACCTGGTCTAGCTCTGGGATGGATGTGACTCAAGCCTGACAGGGCACTAGGAGTTCTGTCCTCGGGAAGTGGTGTGAGGAGGTACTGCAAATAGTTGGTGCTGCCCTGGGTGCTACATCTTAGGCTGGCAGTGAGCTGAACCTCTGAGGTTGAGGGAGCCTCCCACCTCCCACTGCACCTTTACCCCCACCCTTAAGGGCTGTTTTTCTTGACCATCCATTATGCTTGTGGCTACTCTCCTTGGTCTCTCCACCAGCCTCACCCGACAAGGGACTTGACACTCAGTCCTGAACCTCAGCTGACTGCTGGGGAGCCAGTTGGCAGGTCCAGTTGTTGCCAGGCCCCCGCCCACCCTCAGTGTTGGAACTCTGCTTAGACCCTGTGGCTTGTGTGGGCCTGTGGGCCTGTGGGATACGTGACTAGATTCCCACCAAACCCTACTTACTGCTATTGCACCCCACTCTCCACACTTCCCAGAAGGTGCCATCTGTACCAAATTTGCTTTAAGGTTTTCCTACATCCCTTACACATTGAACTCAAACTGCTTCTTGTGCCCTGGCTGGACTTTTCTTTAATTTTAGAGCCTATTCTGTGCTAGAAACTGGGAAGTTTCCCGAGTCTTATTTGTCCCTGGCCTCTCTATCCAGCACCAGCTTAGACCCTGATGGTCCTATACCCCTTCATATGGAAGCTTCCAGAATGCTCTACAGCCAGGGCTACATTAGTTAGGAAATTTTATGGACCACTCTCCTTATGCAATCTCTTGAGTTCTGTGGGGGCCCAAACCATGCCAAGGGGTGGGTGGGAAGGGCACTCTTACAAGGACACTGGTCAGTGCTCATGCAGGGGAGGGCTTGAGCTCTTGTTTAGGAAGCCATGCCTTTCCTTCCATCCAACTAGGGGAAGAGTTCCACAACTAAGAGGAAATTGAATTCAGTTCACTGTCTTAAATCCTGGTCTCTGGTTGTGTCAGGTTAACCCCAAGCATGTGAGAATCCACACATTCACAACGTCTTCCACTGTTACCATATCAGCTGTGGACATACCCTTCCACTCTTCTTTGAACTCCTGATTCGTACTTGTTTCCACCCCTGTGCCAGTAGCCATGCCTTGAGCTCCTGTCTGTGGGGCCTTAGATTGACTTGTGTCCCCTCAACTCCACCTCTTCTCTTTCACTACCACTGCACTGGTTATGACCCTCTGGAACTGGCTCCCCACCACCCTCCCAATGAGCCTGGTAGCTCCTTAAGGACAGGGGCTGGGCCTCATTCATCACTGTGTCTCCTTCATCACACATGGGGTATGTGACATAAAGGAGGGCTTGGTAAGTGTTGGCAGAACAAATACATGCACTCAGCCTTGAGTATAGGACTAAACCGGTTTCCTCACAGCTTCATCAGTTTATTTTGTACTTGAAGAATTTGCACTCCTTTCTAAGAATGATCCTACCTGAAACTTGGATTTCCATTTCCCTGGAATGGGGGAAGGACCAGGACCTAGGAAACACAGGCTCAAGGTGAGATGGAGAGTAAATATTTGCCAAAGTAACTAATAAATGGCATAGATTAGTATCATCACTAATAACATTTAGGACATGATTAATACTGACATACAAAGTTTAACCAGGTTCATTTTTGCAGAGACCTCAAGCAGCTTCTTCAGGGTGAAATTACATGTGTAGGTGGCTTATATTTTCTAGGGATTTCATTTTGGGGTAGTAAATGAAGTGACAGTGAATTGGCTATATGAAGGGGCATTAGGTCTGATGGGGCGAAGAACTACTAGATCACGGAAACAGTGTGTCGTGTTTGCATATATACACACCCATTTCCCCTAAGTCAACTGTGGGCACCTCAGAGGCAGCACTAAGCCCAACTCCCCTCTCTTCTCTTCCCCACCACTCTGCATACCTAGTCTAGGCCTGGCACAGAACAGATGTATGATGGGACCACAAAATTCTGAACGGGAGCTATCTGACTTGGATCTGTGAATGCCCTGAATGTCACAGCTACATGTGGTTCATTCATTCATCCATTCATTTTTTCTTTTTTTCTGCTGCATTTAAGATATATGGACTTTTTATTTTTTTTAATTTTTAAATTATTTTTTCCATTACCAGTTATCCACTCTATACCTTCTTCAAACTCCACCCACCCCGGGCCGCCCACACCATTCATTTAAAGCGCCTAGAATGCATCAAGCATACAGTAAGTCTACTTCTTCAACCAAGACCCAAGGCTCCCTAGTCACTCTACAAAGTTTTTGTACCTCCCTTTTTTGGCTCAGGGACTGTCTTCTTGGTTGACACTCTGCTCAGCTTTGATTTTCAGCCCCTTTCTAAGATTCTGCCTCTTAAATCCTCCCCTTCAGTTCCTCCCATTACTGTAAATGAATAGGTATGGTCCAGTTGTAAACCTAGAAGGGGGTTTTACTGGCCTGAAAAGGGTCGGGGGTGAGGATCAACTCACAAAGAAAACAGAGCTATTGAGTCCTGCTTTTAGGGAGGAAGTAGATGGGGAGCAGAGTAGGGCATGGAAAAACAGCAGGGCCAGGAAGTCAGCTAGTGACAGTCCTCTCCTAGACTCCCATGTGAGGTGAACTGGAACTGCCAATGTCCTATAGAAGTATAGCACAGCAGGCCCACCACCACATCACCACACAATCTTGGAGCCCAAAGAGCAGAGCTTCAGGCTTTAATTTCTTACTCTGCCTGACCCTGTGGTTTGTACACATTGTAGATGTTTTCCTGCTGAAATCACAAGAACTAGGGATTAGACAGATTGGGAGGGAAAGCTAGAACACCCAGGGGCAGAGCTTGAGGGGGTGGCCTCACCCAGGATGCCTGCAAGGACTTTGCTCCCAGCCGAGGCCTCCAAACTCCTTCAGTCTCCTCCCCAAGTCAGTCTACCTCCTTATCTGAAAGAAAGAAAGTACTTGGAATCTGCATCAGCTGTTTCTCTCAGGGCTGGGAAGCCTCATAGCAAAGCCAGAACTGAGGGATGAGTGGGAGAGAGAAGTCAAGCAGTGTCCTTCAGTCCTATGTGGGCAGCTCCTGAGAGAAGTCCTCACCAACCCCTTCTCGGACTCCCTTTGTTTTTCAACCCACCCCACCCCTAGCCTGTTGAGAGTTGATAGCTGCAGGCCAGAATCAGATGATTAAGTAAAGCCAGACACTAAATATTTCCACCCAGAAAGGAAAAGAGGGAGGTGACATAAAACCTCTCCCCATGTTTTGCTTCTGCAACCTCTTGGACCTTTTCTGTGCTGTGTTCTGTTTGAAAGCCCATTGGACAGTCAGGTGGATGTACTTCTCCATAACCCAGGAGTTGGGTTACTTGCACAGGGGAAGGGCAGGGTACCTGGCCCTGCTGTTTCTTTCCTGTGCCCTCTGTTCTCCATGTTACCAGAGGCCACAAAGGAGTGGCCAGTAGACATGCTTTGATGGTGTAGCTTACAAGTTTGAAATAGTTATCAATGTTGTAAAGTGACAATATTTTACATTTTATTTTATTTTTTTATCCCTAGGTACTTTATTTTTCGTGTTGCTATGTCAAATTGGATTTTTTCCCCTGAATTCTGTTTCTGATATTTCATTGTTGATGTACAAAAATGGCTTTGATTTCTGAATATTGACTTTGTATCCCGCTGTTTTGCTAAATTCACTTTTTAGGTCAAGTAGTTTTTTGGTTGATTCTATAGGATTTTCTATGTACACTATCATGTCATCTGCAAAGTTCTAAATTTCTGGCACCTCAAAAAACTGGAAGATGTGCCAGCACTGGGCCAGTCACTTCATACCACAATGAGCAGCAGAGCTTATAAACAAATGTCCCCGGGACAGGGCACAGACTGTCCAGTTTCCCAGTGGCACAGACTGTCCAGTTTCCCAGTATCCACATCTCTCTCTAGTGCTCCAGGTGAGACAGGCCAGTAAGGCAGGACGTGTGAAATGGGGAAACTGAGACAGATAGTTAAATGGCTAAGCAGTTTACAAACCATCTAGTAAACTGAAAAATCCTATCTTCTCTAACCAAGGACACTTAGAATAAATGGTTAATACTTCTCCCCCTCAACCAGAGGGTAAACAGTTTATCCAGGGAGATAGATAACAAAAATCCAATTAGTGCCATTTGCACCAAACGCACCCAAGGACACAAGAAATTAAGGGAATAAATCTCATTTTGGTTAATCAGCATAAATTTTATGAATAGTCTGTTAAGATCCTCCCCTAATATCTCCTCTAAACTCCCAGCCTTAAAAACCCTCAAGATGAAGGATACAGCCTGCTCTCCCTCTAAAGAGCATGCCTGTACCTTTCCCTTCCCCTCTTCTTACCCCCACCCCCATGCATTACCTTTGCCTTTCTCTCTCCTAAGTTCCCTGGGCCCTTCTCCTGCCTTTGTAACTTGTCTCCTGAGCCTACACAGCCTAGTTGGCTCACTTCTACTACCTCCGTAACTTTTGAAATAAACTTTCTCTTATACTTTGAGGCCTTGGCTCTGAATTCTTTCTTTGCCAAACTCAAGAATAGAGGTCCAACTTCTCCAGTAACAACTGGTGTGTTTCGCCATCGCCCAGTGACATGAGCATGAAGAGCCACTTGTCATCCTTGTGCTAGTATTTGTATGCACATGACCTGCTTCACTCATTATCACTTATATGAACCTCCTAAACCCTCTCAGGATTTCATTTGAGATCCCTGGTTTACCAGCTACCTGCTATCTCCAAAACACACCTCCATGTTTGCTTTTATTCTACCCTCTATGTGCAATGTTACCTCACAGCCACCCTAGAAAATGTCTACCCATTCTTCAAGACCTAAATGCACCCTAGCTGGTGTGGCTCAGTGGATTGAGCACTGGAAGGCAAACTGAAAGGTCACCAGTTCAATTCTTGGTCAGGGTACATGCCTGGGTTGCAGGTCATGTCTGCGAGAGGCAATCAGCCAATGTTTCTCTCCCTCCCTTTCTCCCTCACTTTCCTTCTTTCTGAAAATAAGTAAATAAAATCTTTTTTAAAAGACCCAAATGCAGTCTTATCTCCCCTGTGAAGTTTTCCCTAACTCATACATGCAAAAGTGGGGAGTTCCTACCTTGGATTCTCAAGTCATCTAGCCTATGCTCCATCATTATCATTTACTCATTGGATAATAATGTGTTTATATGCTTGTTTCTGCTGCTAAACTGTGTGTGCCTCAAGGGCAAGGAGTGGGTTTTCCTAATTCTTAAATTCCTAGTTTCTAGGACAGGACCTGGCATACAGGAGACACTCAATGCTTGAATAAATGATGAAATGACTGCCTGAAGTGATGGAAAGGGAGTTATGAAGTGCTCACTCAATATAGATAGTGACTGTCCCTTGATGGGGACCAGAGACAAATTAGGTGATATCAGAGCAATTTTAGTTTCACTGAACTCAATCTTACTCAGCACCAAGTGCTTGAAGCAGAGCCTGTCACAATCCAGGGGTTCATAGACTTAAAAGAATGGAGTCCATCTAACCAAGGACAGTGCGCTTGCAGTTCAGTTTGTAGTTGGAGTGCTCCAGTGGCCACTCCACATCACTCTGGTTTAGAATTCTGCAGTCAAGCACATCAGAGCTCTGGAATCCTGACCAAGTGACTTAACCTCTCCGGGGTTCAATGTCCAAACCAGAATATAAAATGAAAATAATACTTCATTGCAGAGTAGGTGTAAGGAGTAAACAAGGTCAAGTGACATATTGCAGACAGTTAAGTGTTTGAGCCCTTTGTTGGTCTTAGAATATGTATGTGAGAGTAAGTGGGTATGTTAAATGACATGGGAACTGCATAGATATGATCTCTATTTCTATCCAGCTCTGACTCCTTGGGCTACTTTCTCAAGAGAAGATTAAGGCACATGATCTAAAAGGAAGAATCCCGTTACAGGATGATCAACAAAAACTCCAAAGAAAGAGTTAAGTTCAATTTTTCCATCAAAGGCTGTTCACAGGCACCGTGGAGCTCTGCCTCACCCTAATACCCATCCCACAGTGCCCACAATGCTCATAGGTATAACTGCTGCACTTGCTTAACCCTGTTGGCTGCAGTCCCTTCATCTCTATAATGGAAACATAACTCCTTGGAAGGGTGTGTGGGACCATTAATGACACCAGGTATCTAAAAGCACTTAACTTGGTTTTAGTGTACAGAGCAGATGCTCAATAAATATTAAGCCCTTTCCCTTCCCGGGGTCACAGGATTGTAGGCTAATGAAGAATGGCAGTGTTGTATACTGAAGAAGTAGATGGAAAGTGACAGGGACAGGATAACTTCTAATAGGACTGCAATGAGATGAGACCAAGGAATTGAGAATGGGTGAAGGAAGACACACATGGGGGTCCTAAATGTGCACAGAGTCTCTGACTGGGTCCTGAATACACACAACTCCATAAAGGGACCAGCCAACCTGATGCTACCAGTTCCCAACTAACCAAAAAGGACCAGATTGTGGTTAACAGATCTTTCTGAGATTTCCCATGGACACTACATGGGGATTATTGATTGGAAGCATACCTGCCACTGAACTTGACTGAACTCGAAGTTAGAGGCTTTTTTGAATGATTCAAAAGGCTTTTCAAGTGGCATTGTTTGTAAAAAGTGAAAATGAGAAGAGATCTAAATGTCTAACAACTGGAGAATGGATAAATATATTGTGGTTCAGCCATTATATAGAATAGTATATACAGCAATAAAAAATAAAATATAACTCATGCAGCAACATGGATAAATTCAAAAGCATAATGTTAAAAAAGAAAGTTGCAGAAGAATATGTATGCACAGTGTGATGCCATCTACACACAGTCTGTCTGGGAAAAAGCCCAACCATTGTTAATATAATAAAAATGGTTTGTACAACATTGATGTAACCTGGCAGCCGAGGAGAGTGGACTGGAATGTGCATGTGTGAACAATGATGATTTCACTGTACTAGTCAGGGGGGTGGTACACACTGTTGAGAGAGCATATGTACTGTGTGGGTGTCTCATTCAAAATGACTAAGCAAGTAGACCAATGAATCTGCATAAAATTTTGCATGAGGCTGGAACACTCCTCTGCAGAAACTATTCAGATGATTCAGAAAGCCACAGGTATGGGCAACTGGTGACTGGCAGCTTCATCACAACAATGTACCTGGCTCACACATCATGCCTCGTGCAGACTGTTTTGTGAAACATCAAATCACCCGGGTGACTCAGCCCCCCTAGAGCCCAGATTTAGCACCCTGAGACTCCTGGCTTTTCCCAAAACTAAAATCACCTTTGAAAGGAAAAAAGATTTCAGAACTTGGATGAGATTCAGGAAACTATGACAGGGCCACTGATGGCAATTAGAACTGTGTGAGGTCCCAAGGTGCCTGCTTTGAAGGGGACTGAGGTGTCATTGTCTTATGTACAATGTTTCTTGTATCTTCCATCTTCTTCAATAAATGTTTCTATTTTTCATATTACGTGGATGGATACTTTCTGGACAGATTTCGTATGAAGTTTAAAAGCATGCAAAATAATATGTATTGTTTGTGTATGAATTCATATGTGGTAAAGTATAAACACATGCATGGGAATTAGAAACAGCCAATTTGGGATACTGGTTTCTTGTAGGCCAGAATAGGGTGGGGCTCACAGCTACATTTGTAATGAGCTATTTCTTAGAAAAAATCTGAAGCAAATGTGGCAAATGTTAATATTTGACATTTTTCTCTATACTTTGCTGTATTTTTGAGTTTATAATTTTGAAAATGTGGGGCAAAAAGGTGTTTCAGACTGCCCCAGCCTTGTCCTTTTACACACACACCTTTGTTGAAGGTCTGCTCCAGCAGGTATGGTGTTGGGGGTCTATCACAGGTCTGCCACAGATCACCGATCATTTAAACCTTCACATAATCCTGGAAAGCAAATGCCACTTTTACCTCATTTTATAGAGGAGGCAGCTGAGGCTCAGACAGGTAAAGTGATGTGTACAAGGACAAGACATGTGATTAGGCTCCAAGCTCCCAGACCCCCTTCTCATAACATGCATCTGGAAATATAAGTCCTATGCTGCCAAAGCCAACTGGGGTTCTTTGAGCTTTCGGGTGCTTGGGATTGTGTGTTAAAGGATTGATCAACATTTCTTGATCCTCAACCTAGTGGCAGAAGGCAACCTGGATCCAGCATCTCCCAGACCTCCACCCAATGAGAGAAGTTGGTGTAGGTAGGCCTTTTCTCCCCTGGTAGCACTAGCAGAGGTTGAGTGGGAGCCCTGTTAGCACCATGCTCCCCAAAGAGTTCACTGGGTGAGGCACTCTCTGCTTTGTAGCTTGGTATCTCTTATTGCTTACCAAAAAGAACTCAGTGAGAGGCTTGGAGAAACACCTTTTGCCACTACTGGGGACACCAGTAAGGATCAAATGGGAACCTCACAGGTATCTTGCCTCAGGAGGAGCTTTCCTTCTTCACAGGCATGCTGTCTTCCACCCCTACCTAACAGTATCAATCCTGGGGAAGTACATTCTGCTCCTGTGGGAAGCACCAGTAGGGTGAACAAAGCAGATCAAAATAGCACTGCAAAGGCTCTGAAAACTAAATTGTAATTGGAACCACAGCTCACAGAAGTAGGCCACGACCTATCTCTTTAACCTAAACAGAATGACTGCTTAAATATAAGACTGAAATAAGATACAGTCTCCTAACATAACATCCAAAATGTCCAGGACACACTGAAAAAAATCATTCATCATACCAAGAACCAGGAAAATCACAACATGAATGAGAAAAGATAACACATGCCAACACCAAGATGAATCAGAAGTTGGCATTATTGAGCAAGATTTTTAAAGCATTCATCATAAAATGCTTCAACAAATGCTCTTGAAAAAAATTTTTAAAAATAGAAAATCTCAACCAAAACAACAGAAGATATTTAAAAACCCAATGGAAATTATAGAACTGAAAAATACAATAACAAAAACTCACTGGATAGGCTCAATAGAAGAAATAATATGACAGAGGAAAGGATCAGTGAACTTAAAGACAGAACAATAGAAATTATATAATCTGAACAGCAGAGAGAAAACAGACTGAAAAAACATTAACAGAGTATCAGCAACATTTAGGACAATAACAAAAAAAACTAAGGTTTTTGTTGGGAACCGCCCTGCCTGGTTTCAGAAGCTGTAACCCCCCATGGCTACGGCTGAGTGAGAGACCTTGGCACCTTAAGCCACTAAGGAGACAAAGCTTATCTTCCTGGCAGGAGCACCACCTCTGCACACTTTACTTCACCCTGCTTGGCCCCCAGTGCATGACTGGTTAGCCAATTATGGGTAAGATTCCTCAAGGGAGGGATGACCTAAGACAGGCACAGCTGCGAAGGGGCCCTCAGGGAAGGACTTGGGGGCTATAGAAAAAGGGGGGGATGGACCCTTGTCCCTCAGGTTTGACACAGCCTGAGTCCTCATTCTGTCCGCAAGAAGTCTCCTAATCTCTCGGCTGCCTTACTTCCCCTGTCTGACTTAAGCCTGAAACAATGTCAGATGTGGGTGCAGCCTTGTGCTGGAAAGGTTGGGTTCCCTGGGGCGATCAGGCCTAAGAAAGAATGCATAAAATCCTATGAAACTTACTTTGCTAATACCGTCAATTTAAATGATAAGGGTCCAAACATGAAATGAGTTTGTTCCCCAAAGTTTTATGACCATTTAGCTATCCGACCCTGACTCAAAATAAGCCCTCAGAGTTCTCTGAGTGTTATCTATTATTTGACCATTTCTGCCTGACAATGATTGATGAGCCTTATGTATATGCCCTGGATTCATATGCAAATTAAACCCAATAAAAGCCTGTCCAGGCAAGGGACCGGGCAGCCCTCTCTTTCACTGAGACAGCGGCCGTGTCATCCCTTTTCTTCCACAGGATTTCTGTAGTCCATGTGAATTTGTCTCGTCTCATCCATGATGACACAGACACTACGGGCCGGTGTCCGCATCAGATTTTTATCATCAGAACTTCCAGAGGAAAAGAGAAGTAAAGTGAGACTAGAAATAAAGAATAAATACATCCCAAATTTGGTGAAATACATAAACCTACAGATTCAAGAAGGTGAGTAAATCCAAGTAGGATACCCTCCCCCCAATTTACACCAATACAAGTCATATATAAATTCTGAAAACTAAAGACAAAGGAAAAAAATCTTGAAAGCAACCAGAAAAACGTAATCCATTACCCATAGTGGACAAATAATTCAACTGAGAGAAGAAATCCATGGAGTTCATTAAAAAAGTAGCACATATTTCAAGTGTGGAAAGAAGAGAGCTGTAAACCTAGAATACTATATCCAATGAAAATATCCTTCAGGAATGAAGGGTAAATGAAGACATTATCACAGGAAGGAAAACTAACAGAATTTGTCATCAGGAGACCTACCCTAAAAGAATAGTTAAAGGAAGTGCTTTAAACATAAAGGAAATGATTTAAAAAGGAACTTTGAGACATCAGGAAGGAAGAAAGTAAATGATGAGCAAAAATATGAATAAATGCAATAGAATTTTCTTCTCTTGAAGTTTCTATATTATGTTTTATGGTTGAAGCAAAAATTACAATCCTGTTTAAAGTGGTCCTAAATGTATGTAGAGGAAATAGTTAAGACAAAACTGAAGGGAGGCCAGAAGGACATGAAGAGAAGCAAGATATCTATACTTCACTTGAACTGGCAAAAAGACAACACGAGCCACTGTGATTATGTGTATGTGTGTACACATACATATACCTACAGCAAGGCTATACAAAGAGATACACTCAAAGACACTAGATACATCAGAAGGTAATTCTAAAATATGTCTAAGTAACCCACATGAAAACAGGAAAAGAAAAACAGAAAACAAAAGATAAAGTAGCAGACTTAAGTCCTAACATAGCAGTAATTACATTAAATGTAAATGGTCTGTACACCAAAACTGAAGGACAGACATTAGCAGAGTGGGTTAAAAAGTCATGACCCAGCTATATGTTGTCCACAAGAAATTTGCTTCAATCATAACAATATAGGTAAGTCGAAAGTAAGAGGATAGAAAAAGATATGTCATGCAAACATTAACTTTAAAAAGCAGGCAAGATTATATTGACATAACATAAAGTAGACTTCAGAGCAAAGACAATTACAAGGGAAAAAAAAAAGACATTACATAATGATGAAAGGATCAAACTACCAGGAAGACATAGCAATCCCAAATGAGGATGAATCAAACAACAGAGCTGCAAAATACAAGGAAGAATAACTAACAGAGCTGAAAAGTGAAACAGATGAATCCACCATTATAGCTGCATACTCAAATACTACACTTCCAATAACTGATAGACTTACTAGACAGAAAATCAGAAGAATTCAGCAAGACAATCAATCCATATGATCTGATTAACATACACAGAACACTCCTACCAATAAGAGCAGAATACACATTTTTCAAACACTCATAGATCATTCACTAAGGTAAATCTGATCATAGACTATACACAAACCTCAATAAGTTAAAAATATTTGAAATCATATTCAGTGTATTCTCTGACCATAATGTAATCAAACTACAAATAAATAGAAAAAACAACAGGAAAATCTCCAAACACATGGAAATTAAACAATGAACTTCTAAACAATCCACAGCCAAAGAATAAGTCTTGAAGGAAATTTAAAAACACAATCCACAGATTCAACACAATCCCTATCAAAATACCAGTGGCTTTTTTTCCCACAAAACCAGAGCAAATAATCCAAAAAACTTAAATGAAACTACAAAAGGTCCCAAATATCTGCAGCAATCTTGAGAAAAAACAAAGTTGGAGGCATCATGCAACCTGATATTGAACTATATACAAGGTTATAGTAATCAAAACAGCATGGTGTAAAACGTAAATCAATGAAACAGACACACAGACACATAGATCAATGAAACAGAATAAAAACTCCAGAAATAAACCCACACTTATATGGTCAATTAATCTATGACAATGGAGGCAAGAACAAACTATGAAGTAAAGACAATCTATTCAATAAATGATGTCATGAAAACTGAACAGATACATGCAAAAATAAAACTAGACCACCTTTTACACCATATACAGGCATAAACACAAAATGGATCAAAGACTTAAATGTATGACTTAAAACCATAAAACTCTTAGAAAAAACATAGGCGGTAAGCTCTCTGACATTTCTCTTAACAATATTTTTTTCTGAAATATCTTTTCAAAAAAAGGAAACAAAATAAAAAAATAAATGGTTATATTTTGCTTGCTTATTTGTTTTGTTGATGAGGTTCTACTTATAGGTGAGATCATATGGTATTTGTCTTTTACCACCTGGTGTATTTCACTTAGCATAATGCTCTCCGGTTCCTCCCATGCTGTCACAAAGGGTAAGAGCTCCTTCTTTCTTACTGCTGTGTAGTATTCCATCATGTAAATGTACGATAGTTTTTTGATCCATTCATCTACTGATGGGCACTTAAGTTACACTGAAATTAAGAACAAATTGACAGCAACCAGAGGGGAGGTCGGAGGGGATAATAGGGGAAAAGGCGGGGAGGGTTTTCAGGAACATCTATAAAGGACCCCTGAACAAAATCAAAGGGGGGAAGGATCAAGGGTGGGAAGTGGGGATGGCTGAGGTGGGAGTGAGTGGTGGAGGGAAAATGGAGACAACTGTACTTGAACAGCAATAAAAAAAAGAGTTAAAAAATTAAAAAATAAACAAATGGGACCATAACAAACTGAAAGTATTTTGCATAGCAAAGATAACCATCAACAAACAAAAAAGTCTACTGAATAGAAGAAGATATTCGCCAATAATACATCCAATAGGTGTTAACATACAAAATTCATAAAGAACCCATAGAATCCAAAACCAAACAAACAAACAATCCGATATAAAAATGGGCAGAGGACCTGAATAGACTTCTCCAAAGAGAACATACAGATGGCCAATAGATATATGAAAAGTTGCTCAACATCACTAATCGTCAGAGAAATACAAACTAAAACCACAATGGGATATCATCTCATACCTGTCAGAATGGGTATCATCAATAAATCAACAAACAGCAAATGTTGGCCAGGATGTAAAGAAAAGGGAATCCTTATGCAGTGTTGATGGGAATGCAAATTGGTGGAGCCTCTGTGGAAAAATAGTATGGAGGTTCCTCAAAAAATTAAAAATGGAACTGCATTATGACTCAGCAATTCCTCTTCTGGGTGTATATACTTGAAGAAATCTAAAACACTAATTTGAAAAGACATATGCACCTTTATGTTCATTGCAGTGTTATTTACAATAGCCAAGGTATGAAACCAACCCAAGTGCTCATCGATAAATAAGTAAAGAAGATGTGATACATACATACAATGAAATATTGCTCAGCCATAAAAAAATAAAACTATAGCATTTGGGACAGTATAGATGGATCTAGAGGGTATTATGCTAAGTGAATAAGTCAGCCAGAGAAAGACAAATACCATATGATTCCACTCATATGTGGAATCTAAAGAACAAAATAAATGAACAAAGAAAACAAAAACAGGCTCATAGATTCAAAGAACAAATAGATAGTTGCCAGAATGGAAGGGGTTGCAGGGGGTCGGGGGAGGAATGAGTGAAAAAGGCAAAGGGATTAAGAAGTACAAATTGGTAGTTACAAAATAATCATGGGGCTGTGAAGTTCAGCCTAAGAGATAGTCAATAATATTGTGATAACTATGTATGGTGCCAGGCGAGTAATTGAATTATTGGGAAATCAATTTGTAAATTATGTATTATTGTCTAACCCCCCATATTGTACATCCAAAACTAATATAAAATAATATTGAATGTCAACTGTAATTGAAAAGAATTTTAAAAATTGCACCAAACTGAATAAAAATTAAAATACAATATATCAAAATGTGTGGGATCAGCTAAAGCAGTGCCTAGAGGGAAATTTGTGGTGGTAAATGCTTACATTAGAAAAGGGGAGGCGGGGGAACCAAGATGGCGGTGTAGGTAGACACACTGCGCCTCCTCGCACAACCAGAACTGACAGAGAATCGAACAGCAAGGGGGACTGACACCAAGGAAACAGAAAATAATCATTCATCCAGACTGGTAGGAGGGGCGGAGACAGGCACCGGGGTGGAGAGGACTCGCGTGGCTGTGGCGGGACTGAGACTGGCGGAGTGTGGGACAAATGGTGCAGGCAGTCCGAGCACTAGCAGACCCTGCGGTCCCACATTTGCACAGATAAACCCAGAGGGCTGGACTCAGAGTGGCAGAGAGTGGGGCAGGCAGAGTGGCGGGTAGCACCTTGCGGCACCACATTCGCCCACAAATAAACCTGACGAACGGCGGGCAGCGAAGCAGACCACTGCTCAACCCAGGGCTCCAGCTCGGGGAAATAAAGCCTCAAACCTCTGATTGAAAGCGCCCCTGGGGGTTGGGGCGACAGGAGAGACTCCCAGCCTCACAGGAGAGGTTGTTGGAGAGACCCACAGGGGCCTAGAGTGTGCACAGGCCCACTTACTCGGGAACCAGCACCAGAGTGGCCCAGTTTGATTGCGGGTATTGGAGTGGAAGATTGTAATCCGGAGGAGAGTGAGGCAGGCGCCATTGCTCTCTCTCGGCCCCTCCCCCACGTACAGCGTCACAGCGCAGCGACCAGCATTACTCCGCCCTGGTGAACACCTAAGGCTCCGCCCCTTAAAGTAACAGACGTGCAAAGACAAACAAACAAAAAATGGCCCAAATGACAGAACACTTCAAAGCTCCTGAAAAAATACAACTAAGCGACAAAGAGATAGCCAACCTATCGGATGCACAGTTCAAAGCACTGGTTATCAATATGCTCACAGACTTGGTTGAATCTGTTCGAAAAACAGATGAAAAAATGAAGCCTATGGTAAGAGAAACAAAGGAAAATGTACAGGGAACCAATAGTGATGAGAAGGAAACTGGGACTCAAATCAACGCTGTGGACCAGAAGGAAGAAACAAACATCCAACCAGAAAAGAATGAAGAAACAAGAACTTGGAAAAATGAGGAGAGGCTTAGGAACCTCCAGGACACCTTGAAACGTTCCAACATCCGAATTATATGGGTGCCAGAAGGAGAAGAGGAAGAACAAAAAATTGAAAACTTATTTGAACAAATAATGGAGAACTTCCCCGATCTGGCAAAGGAAATAGACTTCTGGGAAGTCCAGGAAGCTCAGAGAGTCCCAAAGAAGCTGGACCCAAGGAGGAACACAACAAGGCACATCATAATTACATTACCCAAGATTAAACGCAAGGACCTACATCCAAGATTACTGTATCCAGCAGAGCTATCATTTAGAATGGAAGGGAAGATAAAGGGCTTCTCAGCTAAGGTCAAGTTAAAGAAGCTCATCATCACCAAGCCCTTATTATATGAAATGTTAAAGGGAGTTACCTAAGAAAAAGAAGATCAAAAATAGGAACAGTAAAAATGACAGCAAACTCACAGTTACTAACGACCACACCTAAAACAAAAATGAGAGCAAACTAGGCAAACAACTAGAACATGAGGGTTGTCAATAAGGGAGTGGGAGGGGGAGAGGGGGGTAAAGGTACAGAGAATAAGTAGCATAGATGATAGGTGGAAAATATACAGGGGGAGGGTAAAAATAGTGTAGGAAATGTAGAAGCCAAAGAACTTATAAGTATGACCCATGGACATGAACTATGGGGGGGGGAATGTGGGAGGGAGGGGGGTGGGCAGGATGGAGTGGAGTGGGGAGGGAAATGGGACAACTGTAATAGCATAATCAATAAATATATTTTAAAAAATATAAAAAAAATGAAAAAAAAAAAGAAAAGGGGAAAGGACTCAGAGCCATAATATAAGTTCCTACCTCAAGAAAGTAGAAGAAAAAAATAAATCCAAAGCAAGAAGAATGAAGGAAATAATAAAGAGCAGAAATCAGTAAAATTGAAAATAAGAAAGCAATCAAACAAAACCATGAAATGAAAAACTGGGTCTTTAAAAAATTAAGAAAATCTATAAACCTCTAGCAAAACTAACAAAAGTCAAAAAGAGAGAAGACACGAATCACTAATATCAGGAATGAAACAGGGATATCAGTACGGATCCTGAAACCTACAAGGATAATAAGCAAATATTATAAACAACTTTGCACTCATAGATTCAACAACTTAGAAGAAATGGACCTCAAAACCACAAACTCCCAAACCTCAGTCACGAGATAGATCACCTGACTAGTCCTATAATGATTTAGAAAATTGAATTCAAAATTTTAAAAGTTTCCAAAAAAAGAATGTCTCCATTGCCAGGTGGTTTCACTGCATAATTCTTCCAAACATTGAATGAAAAATTAACACCAATTTTTACACAATCTTTTATAGAAAACAGAAAAGTAGGGAACGCTCCCCTAATTCATTTATGAAGTCAGCATTATACCAAACTAGACAAAGACAGTACAAAAATAAAGCCTACAGAAAGTGCTTACCAAAATATTAGCAAACACAATCCAACAATATATAAACAGAATTAAATACAATGACCAAGTGGTTATTTTATACCAGTGAGGGTTTATTCCAGGAATTCAAAGCTTGTTCAATATTTGGAAAATCAATGTAATCCAACAAATCAGCAGGCTATAAAGAAGAATAGTATGATCAGATCAACTGATGCAGCAAAATCATTTGGCAAAATGCAACACCCACTCATGATAGAAACTCTCAGAAAGCTAGGAAAAGATTGAGCAAATAAGAAAAAAAAAGAACTCATTGACACGGACAACAGTATAGTGATTGCAAGCGGGCAGGAGGGGTGGGTGGAGGTGGAAGAGGGTATAGGGTAGATAAATAGTAATGGAAAAAATAAAATTAAAATAATGTAAAATAAACTATGAAGAGAGAAGAAACTCCCTCAATTTAGTAAAAATCACCCACAAAAAGAAATTTGCAGGTAACATTAAACTTATCAGTGAAAGACTGACTGCTTTTCCCTGGAGATCAGGAACAAGGCAAAGATGTCTATTCTTATAACTCTTATTCAACATAGTGTTGGAAGTTTTAGCCATTGCAGTAAAGCAAGGAAAATAAATAAAAGACATACAAATTGGAAGGAAGAAATAAAAGTGTTCTTATTTGGAGATGACATGATTGTCTATATAGAAAATCCTAAGGAATCTATACAAAACCCTTAGAACTAACAAATGTGTCCAGTGAGATTGCACAATACAAAATCAATTGCTTTTCTGTATACTACATTTACTATGTGGGAACCAAATTAAAACCACATAATGCCTTTACAATTGTTTCAAAAAGATAAAATACTTATGTGTTAAACTTATACAGGATCTTTATGCTAAAAATTACTTAAGTGCTCGGGAAAGAAATCAAAGGAGACTTAAATAAATGGAGAGACATACTATGTTCACGGGTTGGAAGACTCATCATAGTAAAGATGTCAATTCTTCCCAAATTGATTTATAGGTTTAATGCAATTCCTATCAAAATTCCATAAGAGGTTTTTTTTTTTGTAAATGTAGACCACCTTACTCTAAAATTTACTTGGAAAAGCACTAGGCCCTAGAATAGCTAAAAATATCTTGAAAAAGAAGAGTAAAGTGGAAGAAATTACTCTACTCAGTGGTATGGCTTACTATATAGCTACATTAATCACGCCTGTGTGGTATGGGTGGAGGAATAGATAAACAGATTGATGGAACAGAATAGAGAACCCAGAAATAGACCCACAAAATACACCAAACTGATTTTTTGATAAGTTGCAAAAGCAATTCAATGGTGGAAGGAGTCTTTTCAACAAATATATTGAAGGAATTGACATCCACAGGCAAAGAAGGAGGAGGAGGAGAAGGAGGAGAAGAAGAAGGAGAACCTTGACCTAAACCTCACAACTTACAAAAGGATTACAAATTCAAAATGGATGAATTAAACATACTCAAAATGAGAGTTAAACATACACATACAACTATAAAACTTTACAAAACAGAGAAAGTCATTGTTATCCAGGGCTAGGCAGAGTTCTTGGACTTGACACTGAAAGGATAAGCCATAAAAGGACAAATTTATAAATTGAATCTCATCAAAATTAAATGTTCTTGCTCTGCAAAAGCCCATGTGAAGAGAATGTAAAAGACATGCTGCAGAGTGGGAGAAAGTATTTGCAAACCACATATGCCACATAGGACTAGTATCTACAATGCATAAAGCACTCTTCAAAACTCCACAGTAAAAAAACCCAAAACAATCCAATTAGAAAATGGGCAAAAACCATGAAAAGACACTACACTGAAGAGGATATACGGATGGCAAATAAACTCATGAAAAGATGCTCAACCTCATTAGCCATTAGGGAAATGTAAGTTAAGATCACAGTGTGATACCATCCCTACCAGAATGGCTAAAATAACAAAAAAAATAGTCATCACACCAAAGGCAGGTAAGATTGCCAAGAAACTGGATCCCTCATACACTGCTGGTGGGAATATGAGATGGTACAGCCACTTTGGAAAAATAGTTTAATAATGCCTTTAAAAATTAAGCATGTGATTATCATACAGCTTGGCAACTGCAATTTTGGGCATTTACCCCAGAGAAATGAAAACTAATGTTCATAGACAATCCTGTTACAGAAATGTTCGTAACAGCTTTATTCCTAATAGCCTCAAACTGGATACAACCCAGCTGTCCTTCAGCAGGTGAATGGTTAAACAAACCATGAAATGTTACTTGGCAATAAAAAGGAACAAACTATTGATAAACACAAAAACTTGCAAAGATATCAAGAAAATCATGCTAAATGGGGGGAAAAGCCAGTCTCGAAATGTTACATATGATATGAATTCCTTTATATAACATTCTTTTTAAAAAAATAAATTTATTGATTATGCTATTACAGTTGTCCCATTTCCCACCCCCCTCACTCCACTCCATCCTGCCCACCCCCTCCCTCCCACATTCCCCCCCTATAGTTCATGTCCATGGGTCATACTTATAAGTTCTTTGGCTTCTACATTTCCTACACTATTCTTACCCTCCCCCTGTCTATTTTCCACCTATCATCTATGCTACTTATTCTCTGTACCTTTCCCCCCCTCTCCCCTTCCCACTCCCCTATTGACAACCCTCCATGTGATCTTCATCTCTATGGTTCTATTCCTGTTCTAGTTGTTTGCCTAGCTTGCTCTTGTTTTTGTTTTAGGTGTGGTCGTTAATAACTGTGAGTTTGCTGTCATTTTTACTGTTCGTATTTTTGATCTTCTTTTTCTTAGGTAAGTCCCTTTAACATTTCATATAATAAGGGCTTGGTGATGATGAACTCCTTTAACTTGACCTTATCTGAGAAGCACTTGATCTTCCCTTCCATTCTAAATGATAGCTTTGCTGGATACAGTAATCTTGGATGTAGGTCCTTGCCTTTCATGACTTGGAATACTTCTTGCCAGCCCCTTCTTGCCTGTAGGATCTCTTTGGACAAATCAGCTGACAGTCTTATGGGAAGTCCTTTGTAGGTAACTGTCTCCTTTTCTTTTGTTGCTTCTAAGATTCTCTCCTGTTTAATCTTGGTAATGTAATTATGATGTGCCTTGGTGTGTTCCTCTTTGGGTCCAGCTTCTTTGGGACTCTCTGAGCTTCCTGGACTTCCCGGAAGTCTATTTCCTTTGCCAGATTAGGGAATTTCTCCTTCATTGTTCAAATAAGTTTTCAATTTTTTGTTCTTCCTCTTCTCCTTCTGGCACCCCTATAATTCGGATGTTGGAACGTTTCAAGATGTCCTGGAGGTTCCTAAGCCTCTCCTCATTTTTCCGAATTCTTGTTTCTTCATTCTTTTCTGGTTGGATGTTTCTTTCTTCCTTCTGGTCCACAGCGTTGATTTGAGTCCCAGTTTCCTTCGCATCACTATTGGTTCCCTGTACATCTTCCTTTGTTTCTCTTAGCATAGGCTTCATATTTTCATCTGGTTTTCGAACAGATTCAACCAATTCTGTGAGCATCTTGATAACCAGTGTTTTGAACTGTGCATCCGATAGGTTGGCTATCTCTCCCTCGCTTAGTTGTATTTTTTCTGGAGCTTTGAAGTGTTCTGTCATTTGGGCCTTTTTTTTTTTTTTTTTTTTGTCTTGGCGCATCTGTTACTTTAAGGGGCGGAGCCTTAGGTGTTCCCCCGGCGGGGTAACGCTGGTCGCTGCGCTTTGATGCTGTACATGGGGGAGGGGCCGGGAGGGTGCAATGGCGCCCGCTTCACTCTCCTCCGGATTTCAATCCTTCATCATGATACCCACAACCAAACTGGGCCCCTCTGGTGCTGGTTCCCGAGTGGGTGGGCTTGTGCACTCCCTAGGCCCCTGTGGTTCTCTCCAACAACCTCTCCTGTGAGGCTGGGAGTCTCTCGTGCTGCTGCCCCAACCCCCATGGGCGTTTTCAATCAGAGGTTTGAGGCTTTATTTCCCCGTGCTGGTGCCCTGGGTTGCTCGGTCTGCTTTGCTCCCCGCCGTTTGTCCTGTTTATCTGTGCGTGAATATGGGGCCGCGGGGTGCTACCCACCGCTCTGCCTGCCCCGTTCTCCGCCACTCTGAGTCCGGCCCTCTCGGTTTATCTGCGCGAATGTGGGGCCGCATGATCTGCCAGTGGTCAGACTGCCTGCCCCATTCGTCCCACACTCCGCCAGTCTCGGTCCTGCCACGGCAACTCGAGTCCTCTCCGCCCCGGCTGCCCGTCTCCGCCCCTCCTACCGGTCTGGATGAATGTTTATTTTTTATTTCCTTTGTGTCAGACTTCCTTGCCGTTCAATTTTCTGTCAGTTCTGGTTGTGCAAGGAGGCGCAGTGTGTCTACCTACACCGCCATCTTGGTTCTCACCTATATAACATTCTTGAAATAACAAAACCATCTAGATGGAGAATAGAATCTTGGTTGCCAGGAGTTAGCGATGGGGTAGTGGGTAATGAGTGGGTGTGAATACCAAGAGGTAGCACTAAGGAGATCTTGTGGTGACTGAACAGTTCTGCATCTCAACAAAGATCTACATGTGATAAAATGGCATACACACACAATACATACACATACGCATTGTACATGTAAAACTAACGAAATCTGCATAAAGCTCTCTGGATTGTATCAATATCAATTTCCTGGTTTTGCTATCATATTATAGATACCTGAGATGTCAACATCAGTAAAAATTGGCTGAAGGGTCACAGCACCTGCTGCACAATTTTTTTTGCAACTTCCTGTGACTCTATAATTATTTTATTTTATTTTAAAACAAAAGTTTAAAAAGTAAGGTTGGTGTATTTACTTGATGTATTTATTTCCTGAGATGTCAGAGCTTGGATTTTTCAAGAGAGGGTGTAAGTCAGTGTATCGGAAAGCAGGGAAGGGAGGAAAACCAGCACTAGTTGGGTACCTGCTCTGGGCCAGACAATTCAAATACATGATCTTATTTAGTTCTCAACACACTCCTGACAAGGTTGGTATTTTATTCTTATTTCACAGATGAAGAAAATGAGTCTCAGAGAAGCTCAGAGCTTGTCCACGTTAGTAGTTAATAATCTGTAATTGAAGGTAAATAATTGGTAAATGCATATGTGTGCTAAATGTTATACATAAATTTCAATCTGATTTAATACTCAAAGTAATAATGTAGGGCAGGTACTACTATTACACCCATTTTAAAGATGAGACACCTGAGGTTCAGAGAGGTTAAGTGACTTGCTTGGAAGAGGTGAATCAAAATCCCAAACAGGCATGTATGAGTCTGTTACTCTTTTCCTCAAAACCAAGGCACTTCCTAAAGTATAGTGGGGTAAGAAAGGCATTTCAGATTCCAATGCAGAAATGGACCCACTTCAGGGACCTCAATAATTCCCATATAGTCTCCTACACCAACTCCTAGAACTCTTTATTGCATATACAAGGTCTCTCTGGAAAAAGTCCAGCCATTGTTAATATAACAAGAATGGTTTGCATGACATCGATGTAATCTGGCAGCCAAGAAGAGTGGACTAGAATGAGCATGCATAGAATTCTGGCCAAGATGGAGGTGTAGGTAGATACACTTTGCTTCCTCACACAACCAAAAGAAGGACAACAAAAAAATTAAAAACAAAAAACAACCAGAACTGCCAGAAAATTGAACTGTGTGGAAGTCCGACAACCAAGCAGTTAAAGAAGAAACATACATCAAGACTAGTAGGAGGGACAGAGACAGGCAGCAGGAGTGGAGAGGATGCGTGGCAAGGCAGTGGCTGGAGGACCAGGTGGGCAAGGCAGTGGCTGGTGGACCCATATTTGCCATGTGGATAAACTGGGAGCAACAAGTGGGGAGCGAGATAGACCACACAACCCAGGGTTCCAGTGTGGGAAGAGAAAGCCTCCAAACTTCTGGCTGTAAAAACCTGTGGGGGCTGTGGGGGCAGGAGAAATTCCTAGCCTCACAGGAGAGTTTGTTGGAGAGACTCACAGGGTCCTAGAATGTACACAAGCCTACCCACCTGAGAATCAGCACCAGAAGGGCCCAATTTGCTTGTGGGTAGTGGGGGAAGTGACTGAAAGCCAGCCGAGAGCTGAGCAAGCAGCATTGTTCCCTCTCTGACCCCTTCCACCAATACAGCGCCACAATGCAGCAACCTGGATTGCCCCACCCTGGTGAAAACCTAAGGCTCTGCCATTTACAACATAACACTGGTTGAGTTATCTTGTAACAGGTGAGCTGAGACAAAGAAATATGGCCCAAATGAAAGAAGAGAACAAAGCTCCAAAAATAGAACTAAGCGACCAAGAGATAGCCAAACTATCAGATGCAGAGTTCAAAACACTAGTAGTAATCAGGATGCTCACAGAAATGATTGAGTATGGCCACAAAATAGAGGAAGAAGTGAAGGCTATGCAAAGTGAAATAAAGGAAAATGTATAGGGAACCAACAGTGAAGGGAAGGAAACCAGGGCTCAAATAAACAATCTGAAGCAGAAGGAAGAAATAAACATTCAACCGGAACAGAATGAAGAAACAAGAATTAAAAAAAAAAAAAAAAAAGAGGACAGGCTTAGGAACCTCCAGGACAACTTTAAACATTCCAACATCCGAATCATAGGGGTGCCAGAAGGAGAAGAGGAAGAGCGAGAAATTTAAAACTTATTGAAAACATAATGAAGGAGAACTTTCCCAATCTGCAAAGGAAATAAGACTGCCAGGAAGTCCAGGAAGCTCAGAGAGTCCCAAAGAAGTTGGATCCAGGGAAGCACACACCAAGGCTCGTCATAATTACATTACCCAAGATTAAAGAGAAGGAGAGAATCTTCAAAGCAGCAAGAGAAAAGGACACAGTTATCTACAAAGGAGTTCCCATAAGACTATCAGCTGATTTCTCAAAAGAAACCTTGCAGGCAAGAAGGGGCTGGAAAGAAATATTCAAAATCATGAAAGGCAACGACCTACATCCAAGATTACTCTGTCCAGCTAAGCTATCACTTAGAATGGAAGGGCAGATAAAGTGCTTCCCAGATAAGGTCAAGTTCAAGGAGTTCATCATCACCAAGCCCTTATTATATGAAATGTTAAAGGGATTTACCTAAGAAAAAGAAGAAGATCAAAAATACGAACAGTAAAATGACAACAAACTCACAACTATCAACAACTGAACCTAAAACAAAAACAAAAACAAACTAAGCAAACAACTAGAACAGGTACAGAATCACAGAAATGGAGATCACATGGAGGGTTATCAGCGGGGAGGGAGAGGGGTGGAATGGGAGAAAAGGTACAGGGAATAAGAAGCATAAATGGTAGGTACAAAATACACAGGGAAAGGTAAAGAATAGTATAGGAAGTGGAGAAGGCAAAGAACTTATGTGTAGGACCCATGGACATGAACTAAGGAGGGGGAAAGCTGGTGGGAGGTGGGTGCAGCACAGAGGGGAATAAAGGGGAGAAAAGAAATGGGGCAACTGTAATAGCATAATCAATGAAATATACTTAAAAAAAAGAATGAGCATGCATGAACAATGACGTCTTCACTGTAGTAGTCAGTGGGGGTAGTAGACACTGCTGAGTGAACGTGTGTACTGTGTAGCCATAGCATGCAAAACGAGTGAGTGAGTAGAGCAATAAATCTGCATCAAATTTTGTGTGAAGCTTGAACATTCCTCTGCAGAAACTATTCGGATGATTCAGAAGGCTGTGGCTATGGGCTACTGGTGATTGGCAGCTTCATCATGATAACATGCCAGCTCAGTATGCCCTCTTTGTCTCGTGCAGAGTTTTTTGGAGAAATATCAAATCACCCAGGTAACTCAGTTCCCCTACAGCCCAGATTTAGTGCCCTGTGACTTCTGGCTTTTCCCAAATCTAAAATCACCTTTGAAAGGGAAGAGATTTCAGACTGTTGATGAGATTCAGGAAAATACGACAGGGCAGCTGATGGTGATTGGAAGAACTGTGTGAAGTCCAAGGTGCCTACTTTGATGGTGACTGAGGCATCATTGTCTCAGAGAATGAGAAACATTGAAACATGTATAATGTTCCTTATGTCTTCTTCAATAAATGTCTCTATTTTTCATATTACATGGCTGGATAGCTTCTGGACAGTCCTCGTATACCTCCACATGTCTGCCTCTTCCTAGAAGTGCTAAATTATGTAAGCTCCTTAAGAGACGGAACCATGGTTTACGTATATTTGTGACCCTAGCCCTTGCCACAAGGCACACAATTGATGTCTGGTGAGTAGATGATGGAAGTTAGAGATTGCTTCATATTGTGAACAATTCTCTCCTCTCTAAGGGGTCTAGGCCTGGGAGTATTTGAAAGCCTACTCTTAGCTGCACCCAACCAGGCTGGGCTGGCTCTTTGATCCCACTGGTGTGCTGGAGCCAGTTTGCTCTGGCTCACATGAGCCAATTGTTAAATTTTCAGAATTCTGCAAGCCCGTTGTTAAACTGTTCATAGCTTGAAATCGGCCATAGTGGGAGGAATATTTACACCACAAAAATTGGCAAACACTACAAAGCAGGGTACCCCCCTACACACACCAGAAGTGGTTGTTAAACATTTACCAGCACATCACTAACCACAAACATTTGGTTGCAGCACTTTGGTACATGTAAATAAAGAACTCCAAGTGAACCTTCTGGAGTACTGAAAATGTTCTGTATGTTGAGCTGGATGGTGGTTACACACAAATGTATACATATGTAAAAATTCATTAAGCTGCACATTTATAATTAGTATACTTTATGCAATATAATGTATTATGTTTTCCTCAATAAAAAATAACTCCCAGACTATGCAAAGAGCTGTGACATGATCCTGAAGACCCCCTGAAGGGATCCCACTTATCAAGATGCACCCCAGTGGTATTGATCTGTGTCACAGATCATGGAGCCCAGTTCAGTGCATTATCTATTGTACAGGAGGGGCCAAAGGTGGTCCAAACAGCTGCTGGCATCAAGAATCTGAGTCTCTTTGACTTTTCTTCTTCGTGGCTGCTATCACCTGTCACCTTCGTTATTCCTGGCTCTGTGGCTAAGGATGGCATTGTTTGCTGAAGGGCAGCATGACTCACTACTCAGAGGATTATTTTTCTAATTAAGTGGAAAGATAGATGGATATTTTCCCATATTTGGGCAGAAGTCTTATTCACTTGGATCTTTTTACTGGAATTACTCAACTTTACATTTAAGGGGCAATTTTCTCCACCTAAAAAAAATAGTACATAAACCCTGCTCCCCCTCCCCAAGACAATCAGACTTGTAGAAAAAAGGAAGTGGAAACTAAGCACTTCTCAAAAATATACCTCAGAAGGATAGGAAACAACCTTTTACTGACCTTCTTCCCTGAAGTTTCTCTAGATGGGAAGGCCCAGCTCCCTATTTTATCTCTAGGATGTCAGCTGGTATTTAACCTTCCTGACACAACCTCCCCCCCTCCCTGTCCTCTTCTTCCCAGCCACCCAGATGTACAAATTGCTCAGCACAACTGCTTTATTCTGCAAAGGAATGACCGTTTGCACGCAGAGCCCAAGATCCTGGGCTGAGTATGTGAGAGGGCAGAGGGCTTCCATGCTGGAACAGGAGGTCTAGCTCAGTTATAGCCCTTCTTGGGATGGCAGGAGAAGCCACAGTGGAATTTGAAAGATGGACAAAGATAAGTTTGTGGAGTGTTACCATCACAGTGGCAGGAAATCACAGTCTATTCCCCATCTCCCTTCCAAACTCAGAAATAACCCCTTAGATAAGCCCAGCACAAACCCAAATGTGCAGAGTGCAATGTAGACAGATGTTGCTATGAGGCTTTGTTTTTAAGTAGGTTGGTGGTAGCTTCTGGTGGTCCCACCCAGCCCCTCCTCAGCTGAGGTCATAAAGCTCACCCATCCATTCACCCCTTCTCATTTATTCCCCCAGCAGGGAAAGCAGGCCCTGGCATTGGCCTCATTGCTCTTTCACTGCATTCATTGGGGCCCTTGTGCTACCTGCCAGTTATGAGTCCAGTCCTGAATCCCAAGCCTACTTGGATAGTGTTATACTTTCCTGCCTGATTTTTGCCAGGATTTTTCTCCTGAAGACTACTTCCTATAACACACACACACACACACACACACACACACACCTGAACCAGTCTGTGCCATGCCTAAACCTTCTACACTCAAAAGACCACCCAAGAATCACTATTCCCAGCCATACCACTTCCTTAACAGCCTAGGTGGCTGAGATCCCGGCATGTCTCCTGCCCAGATTATGACAACTTGCATAAGTCACAAAGAGCAAAGTCCTCAGATGGTATTGGCAAATGCAACCAACATTTGGCCCACATATGAAGCTAAAAGCCTAATCAGGAGCCCAGCTCTACCCTTAATATCCAAAGATGGCTCGGACTGCCCCTTCTGTCTAGGAGTGATTAGGCTGAACTTCTGTGCCCCTGTTGCTTCCTGACCTTCAAAGTCCTTCCCAGTGGTTGAGATCACATTTGGGACCTGGGCCCAAGTCTCTTTCAACTGGGACTGTTTTCAGGTGAGATGTACCCAGTCTAGTGCCAACAACGTCAGCACTTATCTTGTTCTCATCAGGTCACCTGAGTACATTAGAAGCTGGTGCCTCTTCCCCTGTTAAACGGGTCAGGATGTGGGTGAGGAAAGGGCGGAGTAGAGACCTGGAGAAGGAGGTCAGGTGGAAGGATCAGCTACCATATTGGGGTGCAGGTTTCTCCATACCAGCAGTGGGTGCCAATAGGCATTTAACAAGTGTTTGTTGAGTAAATATATAAATAAATGCATGGGTGAATCCTAAAATGTACAGGGAAAAGATTCTTGAGCTCACAGCAATCTCTATCACCAGCCCAATGTGCTTTCTCTGCCTCTGTCTTTGTGCTTCCCCCTTTCAGCCAAGGAGCGTTAAGTCCTTTTCCATGAAGTGTAAACTGAAGTCTTTCAAAACTAACAGCTTTGCTTTTAGTCACCCACAAAGTTGAAAACAAGCACAAGAAGACCTTGCATAGCTCCTAGCCCACTGCACATGCAACTTGAGCAGCCTGAATCCCATTCACCTCATCTTAGAGGTTGCATGCCACCAAAGTACCATGGACAGACAGACAGATGGGTGGGGCTGAACATGTTCCCATCTGACTTTCTCACGGGCTGCTACCACTGTTCCGGTGTCAATTTTTCCAGTAGTAGCAGCAAACTCAATACTTCCAAACTCCCACCCGTGAGGGGTTCAGTAGGCAACTCACCAGGGTCAAGATAGGGAGGGGTTGGCTGAATGGACCAGGCCTCTGTCTGAGCCTACGGATGCCTGAATACAAAGCCCTTGGTGGAGTCACTGCGATGAATGTGGCCAAAACCCACCCACCTTCTTCCTGACTCAGTTACTAATGTTCTTAGAGGTCCTGGAGGTCCCCCTCCCACCTCCCACCAGGTCTGTGTTGGACGCTACACAGACCTCACTGACAGGGTGAAGGTTAAAACATCCAGACCACGTACCTACTCATTCCAGCAACTTGCCCAGCATTCCTCCAGATCGTGTGCTCAGGAGCTGGAGGAGGGACAAGGTAAGAGGACAAGGCTGCTGGGGAAGCCCTGGACTCCGTAACCTCCTGGCCAAGTTTACTGACTTTCCAGACTAAGGCTGGAGGAGGGACGAGCAGAGGAGAAAAAGGAAAGGAGGCAGGACCAAAGCTAACCCCTTCTTTTTTCTTCCTAAACTCAATCCAGATTTGCCTTCTGAGGGCTGCTTGAAACTGATCCCTGTGGCTCTGACTCGTCCTTTCTTAAAGACATAGTCTCCACTTTTGTGGGAGGTGGGCAAGGAAAATCTCACCTGGCCAAAATGTGTCCCAGGACAAAACATGGGAGGAAGGCAACACAAGCACAAAATCCCAAATGCACCACCCTTTCAGACCCAGAGCTGGAGGTTTATTTGAGATCAGAGCAGCCAACTCCAGACTTCTGCTGGGTGACTGGACAGATCCTGTTAGAGCCACAAGGCCATGGTGGGAAATCGGTCTGTTTCTCAGGACTAGCAGATTAGGGGCCAAAGCTGAAGTGCGCAGGTGGGTGTGAGAAAATGATCTCTGGCCCAGGAGTCCTGCCTCTAACACCACTCCTTGTGTCAATATGAGCAAGTCTCTTTCCTCCTCTTGGCCATGGTTTGCTTTCTTACTACATGAAAGGATAATAACAGCCCTGTCGAGCTCCCAGCTTATTGCATTGTCCTGCTACAACCAAAGGCAGCAGCCTTGTGGACCTGTTTTCTGACCCCCAGTGTGCTGCTTGGCTCTGCCACCAAATATTTACATGGAATGGGGCTGGGTGATTCTGCTGGGTTGGGTGAGGGAAGGGTCCAGGTGTGAGCTTGTGAGTAGGTAGATAGGGAGCCATTTTCCTTATGTGCCAGAGGGAGGGGGAGGAATAGATCTCTTCTGTGTTTCTTACTAAGTGTTAATGGAACAGTCAGGATCTACCCTTTGAGGGAAGGGAGGAGAAAGAAGAGGCTGTGAGCACATTCTCACCTTCCCCTCATTCCCATATTTCCCATTTTCTTTTGCTAGAAAACCAGCTAGGCCACTGGCCTGGAAGGGCCTGGGGCCAGGCTCTGGCCCTGGTGGCTTCTCTGTAGCTTTTTCTGACTGTAGGCTCCAGCTCCTATCCTGAAAGCTGCCTGCCTACTCTACACACCTGAGCTTCTGTTCCTTTCCATCTTGTCTGCAGAGAAGGGCACAGTCTCCAAGTTTCCCCCTTCTTCCTTGTTGTCCCCAAAGAGCAGCACAAAGCCCTGTCACCTTTTGAGGTTACAGTTCTTAGTTGTGTCCATGTTAGAATGTGGGCCCTGGACACTGCCACTGTAAAAGTTCCCCACACGTCCCCGTGAGTAGTCACAGGTGTGAAATACAGATTTAGGGGTTCCCACTGCTTCTCACATCAGGGAATCAGAGCAAGGGTGACAAGATAATAGATATGGGGAGGGACAAAAGGTCAGCATTTCCTAACGTTCTTCCAGAAACTTCAGACTCCCTCCACACATTGCTTTCTTAGGAGAAATAATGTCAATGGCTCACACGGTAGTGCCAGGTGCAGCGTCGAGGGCCTTGTGTGTGTTACTCCACTGAATCCTCAAGACAATCCTAGGAGCTCTCGTCATTTTCCTTATTTTACAGTCGAGGACACTGAGGCATCAAGAGGTTGAGCTACAGGTCCAAGAGTGCACAAGGACAGAGCTGAGATTTGAACTCAGGCCCTCGATTGTCAGCCATTAGGCCACATCACCCTGACTGCCAAGCATCAAACCTGGTACTGTTCTCTGGCACTCCTCTCCTCCCTGGAAGGGCCCTTGTTCTATACCCCAGGTTTGGACATGCACTGAGACTAACGAGGTCATTTGTATTTGAGGGGATTGCTTCAAGGGCTGGCATTCATTGTCCAGGGAAGACAGACAGCTTCAGTGACAAACCTGGATGCATGTCCCAGGTTGGCCACTTACTTGATGGTAACTATAGACAAGGCTCCCTTCCTCACTAGCCCTGATCTCCCCATGAGTCAAGTGGGATAACCACAGCACATTCCCTTGGGGCTGCAGTGAGAGCACGTGGGTGAACCATCTGGCCCGGAGCGCTGCTCAGTATTCACACTTTGCATGTTTTCTGCCCCCCCCCCCCCAGGCATGCCGTGGACCCGTATGGCAGTCTGGTGCTGCCTATGAACCCTTTCTCAGGGGGAAAAAATGCTTTTAAATGTATTAAATAAATTACCCAAGATTGCAAAGGAGACTGATTACTGTATACTGAAATGCAATTTACAATCTAGTCATATGTGCTCCTTGATGAACACATTCAGTATAATACGATTTCGCAGTGGGTTTAATGACTGCCATAATTTTGAGGTAGTGATGAGCATAAATGCCTTTTTTGAGATACTGGCAACAACAGTAATGTGATATGAAAAGAACTGTAATTCTAGTGGTGGCAGTCACAGATGCTGCTAATAGCACTGTGGTTTATTGCTCAGGAGACAGGTCTGACTGCTTCTCAGCTCATTAGCTGTGTGAACTGGGTCAGCCTATTTAGTCTCACTGTGCCTGTCTCCTCATCTGCAAAATGGAGGCTGCTTTGAGGATGCAATGAGTTAATGGACTCCTGCAAAGTGCTTAGATCCAGGCCAACCAGGTAGCAGATGCTCTTTACCTGTTAGCTCTTATTTATTATCTACAAATGGACTTCTATACATCAGAGTGCAGAATTCATTTATTCAAATTCCAGGGCAAAGTCCTAAGTTCAAGATCCCTCCTATGCAAAAATGACTCAACAGCATGCATAATGCCATGCCATTTGTATGCTAAATGCCTCCTTTAAAACACAAGCAAGGCCAGATTTTGTGAGGCCAAGAAACAAGCTCCTTTTCAGGAACTGCCCACCTTTGGACTTCACCTCAGAACAGTCCCCAAGGCTTCTCCCTGTAGCCCCACTCATGACCTCACCTACCCTCTCGCAGGCTTCCCTAGGCACTGCATGTCTTAAAGGTTCTGCCATGGCCTTGGGCTTCCCATCTAAGAATCTGGAATTCGCCTACAAACTTCTAACAAGCCAAAGGGCAATTTGGAAACCTGAAGCACTCCTTAACTTATTGCAGTTGTCATGGGTCAGGGAGAGGGTTTGGGAGGATCAAAGCCACCCCTTCACTGTGCAGATATGGCAACTGAGGCCCAGAAAGAGGTAAGGACTTGTTGTTGGAGAGGATGTAGAGAAAAGGGAACCCTAGTGCACTGTTAGTGGGAATGCAGACTGGTGCAGCCATTGTGGAAAACAGTATAGAATTTCCTCAGAAAACTAAAAATGGAACTGCCTTTTGACCTGGCAATTCCACTGCTAGGATTATACCCTAAGAACCCTAAAACACCAATTGAAAAGAACCTATGCACCCCAGTGTTCATAGCAGCACAATTAACAATAGACAAGTGTTGGAAGCAACCTAAGTGCCCATCAGTAAATGAATGGATCAAAAAAACATGGTACATTTACACAATGGAATTCTACGCAGCAGAGAGAAAGAAGGAGCCTGTACCCTTTGCAACAACATGGATGGAACTGGAGAGCATTATGCTAAGTGAAATAAGCCAGGCGGTGAGGGACAGATACCATATGATCTCACCTATAAGTGGAACCTAATCAACAAAGCAAACAAGCAAACAAAATATAACCAGAGATATTGAAATTAAGAACCAACTGACAGTAAGAAGATGGGAGTGGGGAGGGGATAATGGGAGGAAAAAGGGGAAAGGTTTTCAGGAACATGTATAAAGGACACATGGACAAAACCAAAGGTGGGTAGGATCAAGGGTGGGAAGTAGGGGTGACTGGGGTGGGCGTGAGTGGTGGGGGGAAAATGGAGACAACTGTACTTGAACAACAATAAAAAATGTGAAAAAAAGAGCCCTGGCTGGTGTAGCTCAGTGGATTGAGTGAGGGCTGTGAACCAAAGGGTTGCCAGTTTTATTCCCAGTCAGGGCACATGACTGGGTTGCAGGCCAGGTCCCCAGTGGGGGCCATGTGAGAGGCAACCACACACTGATATTACTCCCCCTCTCTTTCTCCCTCCCTTCCCCTCTCTCTAAAAATAAATAAATAAAATCTTTTTAAAATGTGAAAAAAAGAGGTAAGGACTTGTCTAAGGCCACATGGCAGTTTGCTTGCAGGAGCCCGGGACCCATGTTGTTCTCACTCAGTCTTCCTGGGTTAGAGCTAAATCTCCATCTTCTTTCATTTCTCTTTGTATCTCCCCACCATCTGGTCAGTTGACAATTCCTGTCAGTTCCATTTCCTCCTAAATATGTCACCAATCCATCAGCCCCTCTCCAGGCCACATGGCTGTCCTGGGGGCAGGCCCTCTGCTTCTGCACTCCTAATGCACTTCCTCGACTCCAGTCTGCTCTGCTACTTAAGCCTTCCTACTCCCTGCTTGTCTTCCTGCCACATGCCAAGAATGTCAAGAGCTCAGAGGGAGCTTAGAGTTCATAGCTCCAAGCTCCCCACCTCCCATGTCGGAGAAGAAGAAACTGAGTCTGCTCTAGCGGAAGGGAACCAGCCAATGTCTGATCAAGAGCAAGAGGTCTTGCAACCCAGGTCAAAGGGTCATGGAATCTGAGTTCTAGAAAGAAGTTTAGTTCAGTGCTATTCATATTACATCACCCGCTTCTGAGAATTACACCACCAAATCCTATTGTTTTGGGTAACAACTGGAAATACTGTTTTTGTCAAGACCATAATTGCTATTTCCCCTTCTATGTACTCATTTTGAAAAAAGCAGACAATACTCCATCTCCTTCTCCCGCTGCTCCCCAAGGCACCTAAGGTTGGCCTCCAGTATTTACCAGCCAGAATTCCCTCCTTATCTGTTCTAGGCATGGGCAGGCCTTATCACCAACCATTTTCACAAATATTTCCACTGGCCTGAGCCCAAAATCAGTCTGCCAGTTTCATGTTATTGAACTTCTTTATTCAATAAGAGATTCTCTGCCTTGAATCTCTTAGAATATACTAGGCCATGTCTGTCACCCCTCTACTGCCCCACCACCTGGTATCAGACCTGGCAAAGAATGGACATTCAGTCTTTGAGAAATGAATGAGTGAATGTAAGAAGATGCTGGTGTGGCAAAGGATAAAGAGAGGAAAAAGACTCAGAGAATCCTGCCCTCCAAGAGTTTAGTATACTTATGAAAACAAGCTATATAAAGTAATAGAAATATGTGAATAAAGAACCAGGCTGCCATGTTTGACTTCCCCTGCAGGTCAAGCAGGGGCCTGGGGCACTGTAACCAGGCTGGAATGCAAAAGCAGGTAGGTACAAGGGCAAGGCAGATCAGGTCATGGAGGCAGCATTTCAGATCAAAGGGGGCATCGTACTAAGCAAGCTAAGTGGCAGGCTCTAACAAGGCCATCAGGAAAACGAGATATTGTTTCCAAGACCTTGACACACAAAGGTAGTAAAAGAAGTTCAGAGTAGAAAAGAAAGATTCTGGAAATATTTCTTCAAGGCCTGGTGTATAGCTACAGAGGCTTCTTAGTAGATTGGAGAGGAAAGGGACCAGAAACTTGAAGGCAGGGTATAGATAAAAAGTATCTGAATGACAATAGAAGCACTGAGAAAGGAAACACAGAGCCAAGGCAAAAATGGATAAGGAACTGAATCCATCTGGTAACTGAGAAGCTGATGATATCGCCACTGAAATGGGCAAGCCATTGGAGGGATGGGAGTGTAGACTTAAGTCTTCTCACTCCTTGATTTCATGTATTCACTCATCAAACATTTACTCAACACCCAAGACATAGCCCTCAACTCTGTCTGTGTGCATGTGCATGTATGTGTCTACACATTGTAACCTCTGGGAACACTCAGGACCTCTCCTGCCCTATCACCTTCAGTCAGGGAGGACAAGGGAGGGCAAAAGAGACTTGTACATCTTTGCTTCTCAAAGTGTGGGCCATGACCAGCTACATCACTAGTACTTGGGAGCTTGCTAGAAAATGAAGAATTTCAGGTTCCATCCCAGACCTTCTGAAATAGAATTTACACTTTGCTCCTTACACTTTAATACACAACCATCATTTAGAGGTCCATGACACTGGCCTATGGATCATGTATTGAACAATGAAGAAGATACAAAAAGAGGCCACTGTGCTGGGGATGGAGCTCTTAATGGGAGGGACCAGGGAAACTGAGTAAGGTAGGGTCATGGATTTATTTGTGTGGTCCCCTTCAGGCAGGTATGGAAGCAAGTTTCCAAGCAGCCTCTCCACATGCCCTGCAGAAAGCTGCTCAACACTGTCTCTGATCTAGGCCAAAGGAGGCCCAGTGACCCCTATGTAATGTAGCCTAACTCTAGCTCAACAGGCAGAGCCAGGAGGCCACATAGTGGCTTGGGGCCAGAACCCTGCCTCAAAATTAAAAGTCCTTTGAATAGTATGGTCTTTGAGGACATAGTATGATGGTCTACAGCTGGCTAAAGAATCAGAGTTTTAGGTCCTAGTCTACATCTCTTTCCATCAGAGAAGCAACTAAAAGAGGATATGTGAGAACTGCCCCCAGCTCATGCTTTCGTTTGGAATATAAGACTCACACATATGACAGCCATCTGTGACCATGTGGTTGTATGAGCTTGTGCGTGTGTGTGTATTTTAATAAAGACATAAACACTCTTCAAGGAACTACATCAGGTAGTGAAAAGTACGGGTGTTTTTTTTTCTTCTTTGTACTTTTCTGTTTTGCTGACAATTAACCTTAGTTTAAAAATTTGTAATTAACAAAGTCTTTCTTTCAAAAGCCAAATTAATACAAAGAAAAATCATGGCAATATACAAGTAAGTGCTGACTTTTGAGGTGTCTAATTTATTGTCTGGAGATTTGAGGGAGATTTCCAAGGAGAAAGACAGAGCGAGGGGATGGAAAAGGGGTGCCTAAGATATCAAGCCTTACTTATTATGAAGCCAGACTGAGTCGCAAATCAAAACCTGAATCTCTTGGACTGCAAGGCTGTCCAACACTGGTCAGGCCCTAAACTGCATAACTGAATTCATTGCTAGAATCGGAAAATCTTACAAGTAGAAGAATCTAAGAGATTATAGGACCATCCTTGTCCTTTTCTTCTTACAGGAGAGAATTGAGGCACAGAGAGGTGACAACACTGGGCTCTGTACTTCGGCACAGGCTCTTCTCTTTGCCTTCACTGCCTTCCCCTGTGGCCCTATATGCCTACCTAACACCCACTGTTCCTCAAGGCTTGGTTCGAACATCGCTGCTTCTGGGGGTTAGGTGCCTCTATGCTCGTGAAATACTCAATGTATTCCTCTACCATTGATTTGACAAATCACTGAGCAACTACTGTGTGTCAGGCACTTTTCTAAGCACCTAGGATGCATCAGTGGCAAAAAAAAATCCCTTCTCTAGGGTGTAGAGATTAAATCATAGCATTTATTCATTCAGTACATATTTATGGATCACCTATGTGCGGGGCCCTGTGTGAGGCATAAGCTGTTTTAAGATCAAGGTAATTGTCTGTTCATGGGTTTGGCCTCCTCCCTTTCCCCCACAGTTAGTGCCTTGTGGACACAGGGAAATGTCTTCTTAATGAGTGAATAATGAAATGGCCAAAGTTATAAAGCAACTAAGAGATGGAGCCTGCACTGAAACCCTGGTCCCCTAATAGCTAGAGTGTTTACTCCTGCCCTCCACTGCAGTCAGCTTAAATCTTTGTTACCAACATCACCTCGGGTGGGAAGTGTCAGAGGGCAGAAAATCAAGGTCCCATAGACAGATCTATTTTGGAAAGAGGAGACCTACCCTATCAGGGGCTGTCTCTGGGGAGAGTGGGGAAGTCTCCAGCTTCCCTTGTCCCTGCTCAAAAGCTTGGGGCGAGTAAGAAGAGGCACTCTCCAACAGAGCCCTGTCAGACCACTACCCTGTATAGGAAGCGATCATTTTGAGTTACATATATTTTCTGTGTTAAAAACAAGCGTTTTGTTAAAATCAAAGCCACCACTGGGACTGCAGAGACATTCCCCACCCATCCCCACCCTGGGCCCTGGGATCTTTCCTCGTGAACCAGAGGTAGCACCAGTCTTTGGCAGCTGGAACCGCTGCACTGCAGCGTCCTCTGCCGGGAGCCGGGATGGCTGCCCCAATGCAGGGCCAGTGAGGCACGCGGGCGGGGCCTTCTCCAGCAGTGCTGAGGGACCATCACTCATCGCAGGCTGCACTAGCTCCAGCCACCCCCGCAGCCTCACCGCATCTGCACGCACCAAGTCAGTGGAGCTGCTCTGCGCACAGAAGGCAGTCTCTGGGCCGCCTCAGATGGCAGTAGTGCAACAGCACCTTGCTCCCCTGGCTCGGGCCTTCCCTGGCCCAAACCCCCGCATGGTGGAAGCTTCTGGCACTGGAAGTCCTGGTCACTTCCACTCTCATGGACTCTTTACCATTAACCTTGAATACAGGTCCTTTTGTGACACGGACTTAACAAGAGTGGGGGACAAGAGAAAGGTGAAGTGAAGGCCAGGGTCAAGCAGCAAAGAAGTAGAGGAGGGATGAGATTAACGGATTGTATCTAGCTCCAGAGTTCAAAGTGGGCTTTCCACAGCATCAAAGTGCATCGTGCTCCTAGCCACAGCAGGGCACACACACACACATGCACACGAAGAGAAGGTTGGACCACATCATAGAGGACTTTGAAAGTGAAGCACTATAATAAACATTCACCATTTTGGAAAGAAAACGAAAACTATAAATGGCATTTAAGAATAAAGTCACGTGGGTATTGGGCTTGATTCTATAAAGATGCTTTATTATGGAGCAGAAACAAGATCAGAGCTTTGAGTTAGGAAGATGCACCAAAGGAAAATAAATCAGAGGCATGGTGCCTGAGGTAGTTCAGTAGCGCTCAATAAAGTCTACATCAGTCATGAAAATGGGGAAAAAAATGAAAGGTACAGATCCAAGAGACATTTGGGCGAGAAAAGACTTAATGATAGATTGGATTTTCGAAAAGCTACTACACTCAATTTTGCCTTTTTTATTAGAATGATCTTTTGTCCTCCTTTTTAGTAGCTAAGATTTATAGGTGGTGCTAGTGGCTCAGGCCCCACTCTTGCCTTGGAAACCATGACCTATCACCTCCCGAGAGGAGCAATGTCTGTCCTGTCATCAGTAAGGACAGAGCTACTTGCCCAGACAGTATCTGTGCATGTCAAAGAACACCTAAACCAGCTCCCACTTCCTCCTTTAGAAAAGTTTAGAGGGCTCCTGCTAAACTCCAAGGCAGCCTAATGTTACTGAATATCTTTCTGGACTCCCAGTTTGCTGCAGCCCCTGAGTGGGTAGGTTGAGATGCTCTGGCAGCTCCACCCCAAGGTCAGGCATCAGGAACTGTGCAACTGGAAGTGAGTACATGCTGCCAGTTAGTAACACTGAATTAAGGCAGGCATCATGGCTCTTTTGTGAGAGAATGGGCCATTTTTCTACAAGGGTAAATTATCAGAACCCCCAACAAGACAAACTTCACAGAACTGGGGAATATTACATTGGCAGTGGACCCAAAGGTAGGTAGATCCACCTCCAAACCCACACTGTGGGTTTCAGGCCCAACAGGCCCAGCTACAACCCAGCCCATCTTCCCCTACATACCATGTATAGATGGAAACAATTGATGAGAGCACCCTGTTGGGAATGGGTGGTCCCATAGTTCCTCAGGACCCCACCCCATAGACACCAGCATGAAGTAGGGGGCCATCCTTAATTTCTGGCACTTTCCATCCTCCACCACTCATACTTGCTGTCATCCTGGGCTCACCTGACTAGAAAATCATGACCCTACTGTCTCCTACTATTACCATATGCTGCTTGTCTGTTTCATCCATTCCTCACTGTATTCCTTGAAGTCCAGAAAAATGTTATCAAGCTAGAATTTTGTTTTATTCTGTTTGTTTCTTTCTGATCAGAAAAAAGTTGCCCCCACTTTGGAAGTACCACTGAGACAAGAGACCTAGTGCCCATAGCCTGTTTCTAATAAATACAAGGGTGGGTTCAATATACAAATGAGGTATTATAGAATTGTGTTTCTGAGACCTATATAATTTTATTAACCAATGTCACCCCAATGTACTCAATAAAAGTTAAAATAAAAATAATAAATACAGGGGTGGGGAAAAGTAGGTTTACAGTTGTGAGTATGCAAAACAGAGTTTATTCTGGTATTACTATTTATTTATTAATTATTGTATTATTTATTTGTATTGTCATTATCATTGGTATTATTTCATATTCTTACTCATGATTTATCTTTTAGGTAATTTTACCTACTTTTGCCTACCCTTAGATTTACCCTTGGAGCCTAAAACACTGCCTTTCACAAATACCTAGAAACAAACATGGTGGGGAGGGACTTGTATGGGTTCTTTAGCCCCTAAATATCTTTCATGTGGCTACAGTGTTCTTTGTGAAGGAGGAATAATTGTGTGGAGAAAAGAAGAAAAGGTGTAAATTCTCTCTAAATTAATATATAAAGATATTGCCATCCTAATCAAATCTCTGTAGGAATTTTTAGAACCTGACAAACTGATTTGAACATTCATATGAAAGAGAATATATACAAGAAGAGCTAAAGCAATTTTGATGAAGGGCAATGAAGGATTATTTAAGGTATCAAATCTATAATAATTAATAGGGTGTGGTATTGGCACAGAAATAGACAAATACATGAGTGAAAGAGAACAGAGAGACCCCAAACCAGATCATGTAAAGATATTAAGTAAATAACATAAATGGCATTTATAAGCCAGTGGTGAAAAGATGGCCTATTCAATAAATAATGTTGGAACACCTGGCTTTCTATTTGGAAAAAAAATAATTATATCCCTACTTTATACTACATGCATGCACACACACACTCCAGATAGCTCAGACAACTAAATATACAAAATAAAACATACTTGTAACCATAATGAGAAACACATAAATGTGTAATATTTGTGACTTTGGTCACGACAAACATAAACACAAAACTCATGAAAGAATGGCTGATAAATCTGAATCTACATCAAAATAACTTCTTAGACAAAAAATACCATCAATAAAGTTAAAAAATTAAATGATAATCTGGAAGAAATATATTATTTGCAGTACATATTAGAAATAAATTAATATATGATTTCTGTAAATCCATAAAAAGGCAAAAACTCAGAAGAAATATGTCAAAAAATATGGTCAGTCATTTCAAAAGGAGAGTTCCAAATGGCCAATAGACATTTGAAAAAATGTTCAACAGCTAGTAATCAAAGAAAGACAAATGAAAAGAATCATCAGGTACTATCTTTCACACATCACATCGGTAATTCAAAGTTTGATTATATCAAGTGTTGGCATGGAGGTGAGCAAAACTGCTACTCTCATACATGGCTGGGTGGAGTATAGCCATTGCAGATAGGAATTTGGCAACATCTATCAGTGTGTAAAATACACATCCCCATTACCCAGCAACTCCACTTCTTAGCATCTATCCTAAAATATCTATTGCAGATGTACACAAATGTTTATTGAGTTGATATTTATTGGAATATCAACCATCAAAATTTAGAAACAACCTGTATTCATTAAACAGGAAAATAGTTAAATTCTTGAAAGTCATACTATATAAAATTATGCAATACTTTCAAGTCATAAGTCAGGACTTCTGCTTCTGGGAAGATGGAGTAGATATACTTTTCCCTATCCCTCTCACTAAGTAAAACTAAACACTAAGTACAGCTAAACACCCTGATCATCATAAATAATAATAAAAAAGACACAAAATGATTCTGAAAGGTGAAGAAAAGAAGGTATATCAGCAAGAGACCTCAGGACTCAAGAAATGACATGGCGGTAAGTTCCTCAGATTTCTGTTTTGCCTCATACACCCCAAAGTCAAAGCTCAAAAATCTTGCAACCTGGAGACACCAATAGGTGCAAGACAAGAAACAAAAACAAAAACAAAAAAAGCCTGTTTCTCTAACCAAAGGACCAGAAAAGGAGGTAGACTTGTAAGACAGACCATTTTAGATAAGAACTGCTATACTCTAGGCAAATACCACAAGAAACAAATGTGGCCCCATTCCCAACCCCATCTGCAAAGGAAGAGTTGAAAACATAGATTGCCACCCTTGCTAAACTGTAACCAGGTTCTTCAAACCACCCTGCTGGGGTGATGTCAGAGAAGGCTGAGTGGGGAATTGGGATGGACCTCCTGGAGAAAATCAGCAATCATATAGAAGAACTCAACAGGACCCTCAACCAACAGGATCAAATTTGACATTTATAAAACACTCCATCCAACAACAGAATAATACACATTCTTTTCAAGTGCCCATGGAACACAGACTATGTTAGACCATGTCCTGTGCCATAAAACAAACCACAACAAATTTTTAAAAACTGAAATAAAATTGACTGTGTTCCGTCATCACAATGAAATCAAACAAGAAATAAATAATAAGAGGAAAATATCTGAACACTTGAAAACTAAACAGCACACTTCTAAATAATCCATGGGTTCAAAATGAAATCTCAAGAGAAATTTTAAAAAATACATTGAACCAAATAAAAATGAAAATATAACATAGCAAAATTTATATGAAGCAACTTTAAAGGGAAATTTATAGCACAAAAAGGTGGGGTGAAAATGGAGACAACTGTACTTGAACAACAATAAAAAAGAAAAAGAAAAAGGTCTCAAATCAATAATTTAAGTTCCTACCTTAAGAAACTAGAAAAAGAAGGTGCGGGTGGGACAGGGGAGAGCAATGGAAGAAAAGTGGGACAATTGTAATAGAACAACAATTAAAACAGAAGAAAAAGGAAAGATATTGGCTAGTGAAAAAAAGAAACTAGAAAAATAAAAATAAATTCATAATAAAATAAACAATAAATAACATAAAGCCAGAGCAAACAGACAGAAGGAAATTAAAATAAAAGCAGAAATCAATAGCACTGAAAACAGCAAAAACAATTACAGAAAAATCAATGAAACAAAGAGCTGGTTCTTTGAAAAGGTTAGTAAAATTGACGAACTCCACAAAGACAAGAGAAAAAACACAAGTTATTAATATCAGGAACAAAATGATTATCACTACAGACCCTTCAGACATCAAAAGGATAATAATGGAATACTAAAAACAACTCTACACACTTTGAGAATTTTGAACTAATCAATTGCTTGACAAACACAAATTCCCAAAACACTCAGTAGGAAATAGATGATTTTTAATAGCCCTTTAACTATTAGGAAAATTGAATTGAATTCAAAACTCCCAAAAAGAAATCTCCAGGTCCCATGGTTTCACTGGAGAATTCTACCTAAAGGTTAAAGAATTAACACCCATTCTAAACAATCTCTTCCAGAAAATAGAAGAGGAGAAACTGCTTCCCAAGTTATTTTATGAAGCTAGTATTGTCTTGATGTCAAAACCATATGACAGTAACACACAAAAAAGAAAACTACAGACCAATGTCCCTCATGAATATAGAAGCAAAAGTCCTCAAAACAACATTAGCAGATAGTATTTTCAGTAATATGTAAGAATTATATATCATTATCAAGTGGAGTCTATTCCAGGGATGCAAGACAGTTTTAATATCTGAAAATAAATCAATGTAATCCACTATATTGATAGACTAAAGAACAATCACATGATCATTTCAATCAATGCAGAAAAAGCACTTATGAAAAGCACTTAGGAAAAGAAAGGAATTTCCTCTACTTGAAAAATAGCATCTACCAAAAACTTATAGTTAACACTACACACAATGGTGAAAGACCGAACACTTTCAGAGTGGGAACAAGGCAAGGATGTCTTCCCTCACCACCCTAATTCAACATAATGCTGGAAGGTCTAGCCAGTAGTAGTATCAGGCATGAAAAGGAAATGAAAGGCATAAAATTGAAAAGGAAGAAATAAAACTGTTCCCATTTGGTGATGACATGATGGTGTGTATAGAAAATTCCAAGGAACTACGAAACAATTCCTAAAACTAATAAGTAAGTTCAGCAAGGTTGCAGGATACAAGATAAGCATACACAAGTAAATTGTATTTGTATATATTAGCAATGAACAAATGGATGTCAAAATTAAAAAAACAATACCATTTACAATTGCTCAAAATGAAATATTTAAGTGTAAATATAACAAGACATGTATAGGACTTGTATGCTCAAAACTACAAGATGCTGATGAAAGAATGCAAAGAAGACCTAAATAAATTGAGAAATATACTGTGTTCATAGATTAGAAGATTCAACGCAGTAGAGATGTCAATTCTTCCTAAATTTATATACAGGTTTATTGCAATTCCTATGAAAATTCCAGGAGGGTATTTTAGACAGGGACAAGCTTATTCTAAAACTTATATGGAAAGGCAAAGGAACTAGAATAGCCAAAACAATTTTGAAAAAGAAGAATAAAGTGGGATCACTCTATTGAATTTCAAAACTTAATATAGCTACAATAATCAAGACTGTATGGTCTGCCCTGGCTGGTGTGGTTCAGTGGATTGAGCACTGGCATGGGAATCAAATGGTTACCGATTTGATTCCTGGTCAGGGCACATGCCTGGGGTGCAGGCCAGGTCTCCAGGTGGGGGCATGAAGAGGCAACTGATTGATGTTTCTCTCTCACATCGATGTTTCCCTCTCTCTCTCCCTCCTTCCTTTCCCCGCTCTCTAAAAATAAATAAATAAACATATTTTAATAAAAGAATGTATGATCCTGCTGGAGGTATAGACATATAGATTAATCGAGTAGAGTAGAGAACCCAGAAATAGACTCACACAATTATGCCCAAGTGATTTTTAATAAAGGTACAAAAGCAATTTAACGGAAGAAACATGGACTTTTCAAGTGGTGCTGGAGCAATTGCACACAAGCAAAAAAATGAACCTTGACCTATGCATTGGGTTGAATAGTAGGTGCCTCCAAAAAATATGTCCATGTCCTTATCCCCAGAACCTGTGAATATTACCTTAAATGGAAAATGGATCTTTGCATATGTAATTAAGTCAAGGATTTTAAGATATGGAGATTAATCTGGATTATTGAGTGGGCCCTAAATCCAACGGAAAATATCTTTGTGAGTTAGGCACACAGAGAAGCCACACACAGAAGAGAAGGTGATGTGAAGATGAGGGCAGATAATAAAGTGATGTGGCCACAAGATAAGGAAGGCGAAGATTGATGGCAGCCACCAGAAGCTGGAAGAGGCAAGGATATTCTCCTAGAGCCTCTAGAAGAAGCATGGTCTTGCTGATGCCAGAGTTTCAGATTTCTGACCTCCAGAACCATGACAGAATAAATTTCTGTTTTTTTAAGCTACCAAGTTTATGGCAATTTGTTATGGTAGTCGCAGGAAATTAATACTACCTGTCACATACTTTATATTAAAAAAATCAACTTCAAATACACCACAAACTAATCTTATTGTGTAATAATCATTTTGCAATATATGTGTGTATCAGATCATTGCATTGTACACCTTAAACTTATATACTATATGTCAACTATATCTCAATAAAGCTGGAAAACTGCATAACAAACTTATGTGTAAAATTTTTAGAATAAGAAAAATGTTTGGAATTTAGAGCAAGGGATGTAAGCTAGATATCATACCTAACATGAACAGTCAATTCACTGAAAAAAAGATATATGGATGACAAATAAGCATATGAAAAGATGGTCAATCACTTGCCTTTAAGGACACGCAAATTAAAACCATAGGATATCACTACATCCCTTCCAGACTGGCTGAAATGAAAAAAATAGTGACCACACAAATGCAGGTGAAGATGCAGAGGAACTGGATCCCTCAAACATTGATGGTGGGAATGTACAATGGTTATGGCCATGCTGGAAAACACTTCACAACTTACTTTAAAAGATAAACTCGTAACTGCCATATGACCCAGCAATTGCACTCTTGGACATTTATCCCAGAAGAATGAAAATGTCTGTCCACATAAAAATCTGTTACATGATTGTTCATTGCACCTTTATTTATAATAGCCCCAAACTGGAAACAACCCAGATGTCTTTCAACGGGTGACTGGATACACTACTTGTGGTATTGTACATCCAAGCCATGGAAAACCACTCAGCAATAAAAAGGAAAAGACTGTTCATACACACAACAACCTGGATGAATGTCCAGATAATTCTGCTGATTGCAGAAAACAAACAATACTGTATGATTCTATTTACATAACATTTTTGAAATGACATATTTTTAAAAAGGAAGACAGATTAGTGAATGCCAGAAGTTAAGGAGAAGGTGGGGGTAGGGGGAAATTGTGTGTAGCTATGAAAGGGTAACTTGAAGGATCCTGTGGTGGTAGAAATCTTCAGTACCTTGACTGTATCAATATCACTTACCCTGCTGCAATATTGTACTAGAGTTTTGCAAGAGGTTGCTGCTGAGGAAAACTGGGTAAAGGGTCTGTAGGATCTCTCTGTATTATTTCTTAAATTGCATGTGACTCTACAATAATCTCAAAATAAAAATTAATTGAAAAGAATGATTTAGATCCAAGTGTCCTAACATGGCAAGGTTTCCAAGATATATTATTAAGTGAAAAAAAGAAAGTTACAGATCAGCATATACAGTGTGATACCATTTATTTTTAAATACCCACACATAAACAATCTATGTACACATAGAAGAATATTTGGAAGAGGGCACTTTATGCTGGTAACAGTGGTTACTGCTGGGGAGAAGAGTTGGGGAAAGAGGAAAGTTTTAACTGTAGCTGCATTGTTCCACTTTTTTCCGCAATGAGCATAGATTCATATGCTACCTGTATAGTAAAAACATTATCCTGGACACAGCTACAGTGTTGTAGGAATTCTAACCTGTTTTTGCTTGTCCTAACCTAACCTATACATGTTTCACCACCACTGCAGCCAAGGGAACCAGCTCACACTCACCTACCCTTGAATCTCAAGGAAGTGGCTCCTCAGCCTACCTAAATTGGAAACAGGCCCACTGGCATTACCTTTGAGGTATGGAAGTGCCACCTGGAAGAGCCAATGTCCCTATGACTGTGAATCTACTCACTGCTTCTTACAACTTAAAAAATGCGAAGCTCAGCCCATGCTCATCAATGCAACAATTTCTATAAGATTCAAGGTAACAAACTATCATGCAAATTTCAATGCTGGTGGCAGCAAAGACCTCCCCACCCTCTGCCATGAAAACTTGAAAGCATTTGAACTTCTTCAGAGGAAACAGAGAGCAGCAGGCATGACTAACAATTGGACACCTGCACCCAGCTGTGCCTGGATGACAGCAGAGTACTCTAGGATGGCCCCTAAGAATGCATTCATTTATTTACCATATATTTATTGAGCACCTACCATATGCCAGGTCCAATTCTAGGCACTGATAACATCAGTGAGTAAAACAAAGTCCTTGCCCTCATTGAGCTCCCAGTGTAGTGGGAGAGCAGATGATAGGCTATATAAATAAATAAATTATATGTTAGGTTGTACGAAGTGCTATGAAAAAAAACATAGCATGGAAGGAGGAGGATATAAGGTGTTGGTTGCTTAGGGTTGAAATTTTTGAAATAGTGCCAGAGAAAGCATCCCTGAGAAGGAGTAGATGTTTCTGTGGAGATCTGAAGGAAGTGAGGGAACCAGGTATCTACAAAGCTATCCAGTGCTTTTGGACATTTTCCATGTATCCCTCCAGACTTTCTTCACCCTTCTCCACCCAGTTTTGTGCCCTGGGAGGCTGACCTGTGCAGAATGCATCAACAGGTTCCCTTGCCGTCTGGCTTCGGGTTAGTTTTGACCAATGGGAGGCACCTGCAAGGAGATCAGAAGGAAAAAGTGAGTGAGATTTTTCATCAGCTCTCTCTGTGCAGGTTCACCACAGTTCCTGTCAGGTGGCCCTTTCCGTATGGCAACCCTTCACCAGTTCCCATAATCACTGTCTCCCAGGATCCTGACTGACACTCTGGGGAAAAGCATTCAGGTAGCAGGAAAAGCAAACACAAAGAATAAATGTTCCTGGAAAGCTTAAGGAATAATCAGGAGGCTAATGTGGCTGGAATGGAGGAGGTGACAGAGGGATTAACAAGAAGATAAGGGGGGCCAAATTATAAGGGCCTTTCAGGCTACCCTAAGGAGTTTGGCTTTTAATATGAGTGAGATGGGAGCAATTGGAGGATGTTGAGCAAAAGACTGACATACTAAGACTATGTTTTAACAGCATCTCTTTAGGAGACTAATGATAGACAAGAGAGGGTGATGGGTTGGACTAGGATAGTAGCAATGGAGGTGGTGAGAAGTGGCCGGATTCCAAATAGATTTTGAAGGTGGTGCAGAAGAATGTTGTTCATTAAAATAACAGAAGCCCAAACTAGAGATTTGTTACCTTGCTTGTCAGTATATATTACTGAAAATTTTGTTTAACAAGATTTCAGAAGGCCCTGCATACAGCATGATGATTCTAATACCATACAACTAGTGTGGGACACACAATGCTAGGCCAATCCCAAAAGGTTCCCAGACTATACCTGACTCCAGAAAATCTCCAGAAAAGCACTGTCATTAATGTTTTGTAGCCAATCTACCCCACCCCAAAGCCAAAACATTATGTGGTTCATGCTGGAGGTCATTTTGCCCCCTAACTTGCTCTAGCCACTCTACTTCCATTGGCTCCTCCATGAGCTGACCTAACAATTTCACATCAGAATTCTGGAAGACACTGCACCTGCCCGGTCCATACCTTCTGTCCTCTGCTCACAACCACTCACAGGCTGGCAGCAGATGGATCACATCCATCAACCACTGAGCAGTTATGGAAGGGTTGCAGTCAGAATACAATATGGACAACATCTCAAAGGTAGCATGATTTTTGATAAGGATTTATAAACTTGCCTGGGAAAGTAGGAAACCATCAACCATAGGCAGATTATTGGGAGGAAAGAGAAAATAGAAAACTTGGCCCCATAAGTTAAAAGTCCCCAGCCTGAAGTATCTTCTGGGAAACAAAGTACCCTAGCATTTTGGGGTGCACACTGTTGACTATCACAATAAGGCCTGTTGCTTCATATTCATGAACTACCAGCAAATGCACCCAACTGGAAACTGGAGAATGGCACATGATTCTGAGGGCTCATTCCCAAGCCTGGAAAAACTGATGGTATTTTGTTTATGTTCAAAGAAATCAATCCAAAGAGATCAGCCCCACAGCCAAAGTCAGCAAGAATGGGGAGCAAATTGCTGCCAACCAGGGAGGGAATGGCCTGCATTGTAATTCTGGATCCAAGATTTTCAAGCTGTGTGCCCTTGGGTCAGATTCTTAACCCTCCCAGGGCCTCAATTTGCTAATCTGTAAATTAGGGACAATACCAACCTCACAGAGTTGCACTAATGATTGAATGATCTTGTGTATGTAAAAGGTGTCTGCATGGCCTCTGGGATACTAGCCACTCACTACATGTTGGTTTTCTACTCATACCCACTTTTCTTTGGCAAGAGGTAGGCCAGTGGTGTGGGGAACTATGGGGCTCCATCCATCCCTGGTGCCCTTAAGAGCTCTCTGAGGAATTATTCAGCGCTCTCATGCCAGTGCTGTCTTCTGCTGTTTACTAAATCAGTGCCCTGGATAGTTGCCATTTGATCCCAACAGGACATAGTTCCATGGACAACCTGGCACTGAAGGACACTAATGTTTATTAATTAACTGTACATTCAGCTGACCTGCCTAAACAGCTGCTTTCGTTTTCAGAATACCAAATCTGTTCTGATTCCATTCCAGGTTATTTGAATCCCTTATGTATGTAAGATGTTGATGTAGACCTTTGCTTCCCCCTCCTCTTTCATCCTTTCAGCCTCTCCTCTCATCTCTGTATTGCTTCCTTTGCCTGCCTCTTGCCTTGCCTCTCCATCTTTTTCCTTCTCTTCCCTAGTTCTTTCACAGACCCTCATCTGAAGACTGCTTATCGGGAGAGAGCAGTTAAAAAGTGTCTCAAGTGGAGCCATGGTTAGGCTTGGGAACAACCATTCTACTTTCTCTTTGCCCTTTCTTACCAGTCCTTACCCAAGGCCACTTCCCCATTCGTTCACACTGGTCTGGGTACCTGGATTACAAAGCAAAATGAGACATGGCTACTGTCCTCAGAGAATTCCTAGTCTACTGGGAGAGACCAACAGCCCCCATGGTGTATATGAAGAGCTGAAGAGGAGGGTACAGACATGGGAAACATCTGCTTGCCTCCGAGAGGTCAGGCAAAGCTTTGCAAAAGACAAGAGATTTGCCCTGCCTGGTGTGGCTCAGTTGGTTGGGCATCGTCCCTCAAAGCAAAAGGTCACTGGTTCGATTTGCAGTCAGGACACATGTCTGCATTGTGAGTTCCATCCTTGATTGGGGCACATTCAACAGGGCCGATCAATGTCCCTCACATCAATGTTTCCCTCTCTTTCTCCCTCCCTCCCCCTCTCTCAAAAAATAAATGAATAAAATCTTGAGAGAGAGAGAGAGAGAGAGAGAGAGAGAGAGAGAGAGAGAGAGAGAGAGACAAGAGACTTGAACTGAGCTTTGAAGGCTGAGTGTATCCTTCCAAGGCGAGGAGGTGGAGAAGGGCAGTGTGTATTTGTGGCTCTGTGTAGCCAGATGGTAAGGTCTGGGAGATGAGCAACAGTAAGCCTTGAAAGGAGAATCTGGTGCCAACTCCACTAAGGGAGGCCAGGTTGGTGGGAACCTGTACTACAGGGGGTTACAATGCACAGCTGAAGAGGACCTGGTGAATGTTGAAAAGGCCATGACAAAAGCTGTGTGTTAAGAAGGTAATTCTGGAAGGCAGAGACACTAGAAGAACAGAAGCCAGTTAGGTGGCTGCTGAGGTCCTGAACCAGGGTATTGATGGCTGGGGGTGGGGAGTATAGGAATGCAGGGGTAAAAAGGAGATACCACTGGGGCCTACTCCTCTAGCTATGGCCTTTACCCTGGATTCACTCTCTACTTTATCCCAATACCTTACTGCTTAAGAATCTTAATGGGTCCTGGGCTTCAACTCAGATCTTAAGATATGAATTTATCACAAATCCATATCTTAAGATCTGACTTGTCATCTGCCTTTAGGACCAGATTCTGGCTGCTTTCTGCACATCCCCAAGTAACCACCTCATCAGCATGTCCAAGACTGCCATGGTGCTGCCTGTGCCTCAACCCTCACCCAGCTCCTCAGGAGAACTGGGAGCCTCAGCCACATTATGGGCAGCTGGTGCCTAACTCAGTGACCAAAGGGCCATTTTACATCTTTCTAGGGCAAACATGACTTCCCAGCTCTAAATCACTGATTTGTATGTGGACTTAGAGGACTCAACATGTTCACACCTTGGGGTTGGCCTTCCTTCACTCAACTAACTGTCAAGTGGTGGCCCTTGGCCAGGGCTGGATCCTCCCAGCTCCAAGAAGTATTTGGAAACATGTAGAGGAATTTATGGTTGTCACAATGACTCCAGAGTACTAGTGGCCCTTAGGGCCAGGAGTCAGGATGTTAAATATCCTGCAATGCACAAGAGTGTCTCACAATGCAAAGAACTGTCTAACTCCAAGTGCAAATAATACTCTCATCGAGAAACACCATGCCCACAAGTTCAGTGGGCAGGGACTCTGTCTGTTTTGTTCTCTACTATGTTCCCAGCATGTAGCAGAGTGTGCAGTACATGATGGTATGCAATGAGCATTTGTTACATTAATAAATCAACTCATCCCTGTATATAACCAACACCTGCTGAGCACTACCCTTGGTGCTACAGATAGAAAGATGAACAAAGCTTGGGCACTGCCTTTGCACTTCAGCCAGCCTTAGCTGGAATGGGTAAAGATGATACTGATATGCAGGCCAGAAGTCAAGAAGGCAGCATCTTCCATAACTACCATGGGACCCCTTCCTAGCCAGGGGAACATACTTCCAGTTAAATGCTTAATTGAAAGCCTATTCATTCGTTCAACCAACACTTGAATAGCACGTGAAACTTTTCAAAGCACTTTCTCAGACATGATACGCTGGAATTGGACTGGGAAGAGAGGAGGGTCGGGGCAGGGGCTAGAAGCAGAGTTGGGGCCCGAGAGGTTCCTGCCCAGCTCGGGCCAGGGCTGGAGCAGACAGGCTCAATCAGACAGTCTCCTGGGATGGGGGGGGGGGGGGTCTAGTGTGAATGGAAATATGTGCCACATGGCCTGAACTGCAGGGACCGGCCTCAGGCTCCCACAGTCCCAAACACTTCCAGATGGATTTATTTATAACTTCCAAACCAGAGGCAGCGCTCAGCTGCTTTTCCTCACTCCCCTCCCTGCTCCTGGAGCAAGCCTTGGCCGCCCCTTTCCACTCCGGAAACCAGCAGGAGACAGGAATGTGCTGTACTGCTCAGCTGCAGTCCAGCGCAACAGCAGCTTGGGCTCCCTTTCCCCTAGGTGGCAACAGCACTTCACAATGTGGGTGCACTCATGCCTATCTGGCCCACCTAGACTCTTTCCAAATGGGTAGTGTGAGGCGGGCACATCCACTCTGGCAAATTTATGTTCCAGACCCGCCTCCACTTCATAAAGCCACAGCCACACCCATGTATTCTCACTCCCTGTCTCTGGAAGATTCTGAGCTTCCTCGCCTCCACCTTCTCCCACAGGACATTGTTTTTCACTGTATAGGCTGCCAGAGACTTTGGACTCCAACATTTTCCAAATTAGGAAACTGAAGCTCAGAGAGATTGAGTAACATGCCCAAGGTCACACAGCATGTTAATAGCAGAGCCAGCAGTCTAAAGCTCCAAGCTCTGTCTTTGATGCCGGTATCTCCAAAACCTTAAGTTTCCTCAAGTGTGAAATGAAGCTAATGTTTGGCAGGTGGTCTGGTGAGAAGTGTCAGCTCTGGAACTGTCCTGCATGGAGCATGTACCATTTATAATGTATTTAAATGGCTTAGCAAAATACGTGGTCCCATAATAAGCCCATAGTAAATAATAACCAGTATGACAGTTTATTGCTTGGTTGCATCATTTATAGAGCTCACAGCTCCCATCTCTTGAAATATGGACCAGGCCTCATACAAACACCACCTTATGACTCCTTATACACAGAGAGAAGTAAACTTGGGCTTGGAGAGATTAAGTGACTTGCCTAAGGCCACACTTGTAGGAATAGAAGAGAGGCTTGAGCCCAGTTCTAGGTGATTCCAAGGCTATGGATTCCATGCTTCTTATGCAATCTGAAGGACAAAAACCCCCATAAGTGCCCTTAGCTGAGTTTTTGCCCTGTTGCCCTCTCCTACTCCCATCCTACCCTATCATGCCTCCTTTAGGATTGGTCCAGGACCATCCTCCTTCCCAGAGGTGCTGCCCACCCAGCTGAACCTGAGCATTTTGGTATCCCTAAGTAGGGCCTATGAGCACAGCAGGCTCAGAGGAACCTAAAGGCCCTGGGGCAGAAGCCTTCCCACCTTCCTCCTCTCTTAGCCACAGCTAGAACTGATGGTAGCTGGAGAGGACAGGGAGCAAAGAAGGCAAAGACTCCACAGTCAAGCTACTAGGTGTACCAAATTTGCTTCTTCTACAACCTCTTTGCCCTCAAAGTTACTCAGAACCAAAGTCTGGCAAATGTACTTCTCTGCATGCAAAGATCCAGACATGCTTTTCTGCAGCTGTTCAGCAACACATGACACCAGATTTCTGCCCCAGTGGGAGTCTTCAGTATTCTCATTCCTTTCTGCTTGGTGCTGTGTAACTAAATATGCATAATTTCTCCACGCTTTCCCATCCTGTGCCACACGTCCATACCACCAGTGATGGCATGAGGGAGTAGCACAATCTCCATGCACATATGGGCAAGGGAATCAGTAGATGCTTCCCTCAGTTGAACACGATTCATCAAATGGGCTCCAAATCCCATCAACAATTAGGCTCAATCTATACATATTGTCCTCATCTTTTCACTGGGCTGCTCAAGATGCTCAGAATCCCTGATAGTCCAAGAATAACTACAGAGTTATTTAATAAATGTATAGCACAGAAAGGAAATTTAATAAATGCTCAATTTGTATCCAAACAAAGGAACCCTCAGAGTGGGCACACAAACATTACTGAAGAGTGCTAGGGGCAGCTCCTCTCTGCTTCCAGCACTGACCCTTAACAAAGCTTCTTCATCAAAGAAAGGCAATCACCCTTACTTACCCAAGAAGCTACCACATCTACAGCCTCAGCCCTATTGTATAGGCTCTGTGAGCCTGGGTTTCCTTCTCTGTTGTTGTGAGGCATCTAACACTGAGTCAGGTACATGGTATTTTGTCAACAAATGCTTCATTTATAAAGCTTTACCTTGTAGTAAAAGTAAATTTTCATACATTCTAGAATCACCTAGCAGACATTATTTAGTCTCTCAATATATATTGAGCATCCACTATATAGAGAGCAGCATGGAAGAAACAAACAAAAAAAATCAAAATAGTTTCTTTCCTCCAAGAGACTGTGATATAGCTGGACATTTAGATATATCAGAATTTCAGAATGGCATTAGGAGCCAGGCAAATACTATAATGAGTGAAGGAGGCTGAAATAATGCAACAATAAGGAGTTGGTGGGGATTGTGGTGAGCTGGAGGCCACATGCTTCATCTAAAGGGGAAGCCTCCACCCTAATCCAGCTAACTACCATCCTTTGGGAATATAGAGTCAGTATTACTATACTTTTCTGTTTTTCAAAGAATCCAGAAACCCAGGTTGTATGGGAAGATGACTAATTATTACATGTTAGCAAATAATTTAAAAAAGAAACAAGCCACATGCATACCAAACAAAACAGGTTTGTGGCCATTATTTGGCCCACCAGCCACTGGTTTGCAACTTCTCCATAATGGTAGATGATGAAGTATCAAAATCAGTGTTACCGGCAGTAAGTTCTGGAGGTGCTCAGAGGAGGGCATGAGTCCCTTGGGCTGGTATGATCTGGAAAGTTTTCCTCAAGGTGGTTAGGATTCTGACTGGCCCCCAATGTGTGGGTATGAACCTGATAGGCAGAAGGGAGAGGCAAAGAGCTTTTGGCAAGAATGGAAGCTTCAAGAAAGAAGGTTGTAGTTGAAGCTGGAGGCAGTGAAGAGGTGGGTCTGGCTGTTATGAAGGCCTCTGGAGGGAAGGGCAACTTGTGGCCATTGGCTGGTCTCAGTGGAGGCAATTTCTCTTGACCGTGCAGGGAATCAGGGATCTCAGTGTAGAGGAAATGAGGGAAGATGGAGGAAACGAGGAGACTCTCTATTACTTAGAGACTCTGATTCTGAAAAGCCAGTCAGAGAACAATATTAAACCCAGGCAGACAGATGCCTCATCAGTTGGCATAGGGAAAGGACTTTTCTACAATATAACAATGTAAAAATCTGTGAGAAGAGCAAATAAATAATGCATGATTCTGGCTAGTGACTATAAACAAGTCCAGAAAGTGGAAATGCATAAACCACAGTACAATGAGACCTACCCTAGAGGAAAGGGGAGTACTGGCCCCATGCAAGCCCTGGGGAAAGGGAAAAATGCATAGGAGCTTTGATAAAGCCAGCAATCCACAAAAATCTTGGAAACTATTTTTAAAACACCTTGGTAGGAAAAAAGGTAAAATATATGTTCAGGATTAAAAGTCCCAAGGATTAAAAACCATTCTCCCTTGGGGCTCTTTGGCATGCTGGGAGAGTGACATCTTACCCCAAAGCAGAGTGCATGGGATGTATGGCATGCAGGTGTCAGGGAGAATGATGTGGGCCCTGCATCAGCAATGTGACCACTAAAACAAGAAGCAACGTGGTTAAGGGTCATGGAAAAAGCACAAGTATCGTATGTAGAATTATGCCCCCCCCAAAAGAGATCCATGTCCTAAATCCTAGGAACCTGTGAATATGTTAGGTTCAGTGGCAAAGTTCAGAAATAGGGTTTGCAGATGGAACTAAGGTTGCAAATCATCTGACCCTGAGATGAAGAGAGTCTCCTGCACTTTGTGGCTGGGCTCAACATCATTACAATGGCCCTTAGAAGTGAAAGAGGGAGGCAGAAGAGGCAGAGTTCAAGAAGGACATGTGATGACAGAAACAGGGTCAGACAGATGGGATCAGAGAAACAGTCCACTGGCCACTGCTGGTGCTGAAGGTGGAGGAAGGGGACGGGAGCTGAGGAATGCAGGCAGTGTCTAGAGGAAAGGAAAGGAAACATGTCTCCCCTAGAACCTCCAGAAGGAACACAGCCCTGACTACACCCTGATTTTAGTCAAGCGAGACCTATTTCAGACTTCTGCTCTGCAGAACTATAAGATAATACATTTGTGTTGCTTTAAGTCACTACATTTGTGGTAATTTGTTACAGCAGCCATAGGTAACTAATACAGCTAGTTTTGGACTCTGACAGATGTAGGCTTTAACCCTGGCTCCACTATATGCCAATCAGTTGTCCTTAGTCCAGTCACTCGTATCCCCATCTCATCCTCATAAATGGTGTCCATAATACATACAGTTCACAGAGTTCAGGTGAAGAGCAACTGAAATGATGCACATAAAGAGACAGCACAGCCCAGCACAAAGAAGGTACCTGCAAAAGTTATCTTTTTCTATCAACACATTTGATGAAATAGTAATTAATACTTAGGACTGGTGGTGTTCTGGTAAATGTTTACCAACCATCCCTCAAAAGAAAATGAATGCATATATACGAGTATATATCTATATCTATCTATCTATATCTATATCTATATATAAATTTACTTATATAAGAATGCAAAGCATGCAGTTTATGAATAATAATGAAATATATACAGAGTATTTGCAATACTCTTTATTTCAAATTTCATATAGCCAATCGATTTTCATATAATGCTCTTGTTGATTTTGCTGAATATCCATAATCAACCTACAGTTGTAACAGGGGAGCGAGTGTAGTTCCTACGTGAATGGTGGGTGATATTTTCATTTATGCTGATGAGTAAGAAGAAAGTCAAACAATAAAGAAGTATTGGAACTTGACACTTTCATTAATGATTCAAACATCTTTGCTGAATCAGATAATAGTTTCCATGTACTGGAAGCATATTTCATCATTTTTTGTGCTATTCATAAAGTAACAACTATTGACACATTTTTAAGCTTAATGTATAGTAACACTTTCTCCATCATTTTCTTAAGTGCAGAATAAAATGAACAAAACAAGAATCCAAGTCCCAGTCTGTATCATTCTCAAAATTCCATCATATAAATATTCCCACTGTGGTCTATTTCAAGCTACCTATGATAGAGACATCACCAAGCATGGGTTGGGACAAGATGCAGAGTAGTACATCGTTCAGTTGCAATAAATGTGAGTCAGCTCACAAGCATAGTTCACAGTAAAATACTTTTGAAGAGGTGGATTTTAAGTATTTATTATTTTTGTTTTTAGTATCATTTATATAATTATAGGTTTATATAATTTAATAGTTTTGTTTAACAGCCCCTCTGAGAATATTTGAGATAATTTCAGACTTGCAGAATACTTGCAAAAACAGTACAGTTTCTCTATACCCTTCACCCAGCTTCCTGTTGTGTTGGCATCTCACACAATTATAAAATATTTATCAAAACTGAGAAATTAACCTTGGCACAACATTATTAACTAAAGTACAAAATTTATTTTGATTTCACCAGGTTTCCCAGTAAAGTCCTTTTTTTTGTTGTAAGATCCACTCCAGGATCCCATACAGCATTTAGGTGTTCCTTTATTTGGTATAATGTCCCTCAATTTCAGCTTCTCTTGTGCTTTCTCATATACTGAAATATAA